>NC_056736.1:597517315-597822315 GCF_019279795.1 Protopterus annectens
CCGGTTCTATGTTCCATCAAGACTTAATCAACCTGTTTGACAAACAGGGGTTAGAATTAATGGATTTAATGTCTAAACACTATTGGATTATGGGTGACAATTTAACAAGAGAAGTAACTGACTTGGACAATATTATTAAAATCAACTCTGAACGATATCAGTATGAATATAGCAGAATTTTCACCAGTATTAACCAACATGTAGAGAAACTAAAAGCAACCAAGGTGAAAAAACTTCATAGGGACCGTATAGATTATAATAATGAGTCAGCATACCCTAAGCCACACCCATCACAAAGTTGGAACCCGATTGGAGGATCTTGAATACGCCTCCCAAACCATGGAGAAACTACCAATGGAAATTCAATTTAAGTGACAACATCAGTGCCAGGACTGAGCTACCAGAGTGAGGAGAAGCGAGAGACCATTAACTACCAGGAACAATTTAAACAACCATAATTTGAGTAATATCTCGAACAACAGCAAGAACAATCCCAATGGACAAATGCAACACACAAATCAGCAGAATGCCCAAAAGTTTTACAGCTCCAGAACCACAAATCACAATCCAGTTCATCAGAACCAACAACGCCCATACAATACACGCGGGGTGAACAAACGAAGGAAGTAACAGCTTTTTCTTGTAATCAGTTGCGAGAAAGAGAAAATAACTGTGTGATAGTCACAAATAAAGATGATAATTTTAAAGTTTATAACTATTCATCATACAAAATTTAACCTCGATTAGTTGAACTGTTGGCTAAGAGGTTGACATTTGTGTCTGCATGTCATGCAGGTTTAACTAAGACTACTGGATTTTAAAATGTATATTAGGAAACTAAACTTGTCTGTGCTTTTAGGCAATAATGAACATTGTGACACAAATTTTAGGATACTGAAAATGTATAACTCTCCTACGCACCCAGTCATTGCTTTATTTGACTGTATTTGTGAACTTGACTTTAGATCTCTTATTAATGAAACCAATAAATGGGTGATGAACTATAATAATCATAATGTAACAAGATCTGAATTGGCATCTTTGAATGAACTATGAAGGCTACCAGTAAGGATGATGACACCTGATAAGGGGTGTGGGTTGGTGTTGATGAATTTGCATGTTTATGTACAGAAAATGAAGCAGTTATTAATAAGTAGGTTCCAGGTATCAATAAGTGAAACTAAGGATAAAGTAAGCTTAAATTAACTTAATTTAGCATACAGACATATTAAGTCATATTTAATGATTTGTTCATTGAAGCAACCATCAATGTTAACATGTTTAACTTTTTAACTACATTAGCTCCTAGAATACCTATTTTATTCAGCATCCCAAAAATCCATAAAAGTTTAGTTAATTCTCCTATGAGGCCATTAGTAGATGCTAGGCAATCCATCACATATCCAAGTGCTAAAGTGGTGGACACTGTTCTGAAAAAATGCATTAGCCAAGAAAATCAAATTTGTAAAGATTCTTGGTCTTTTTTGGCTAGAATTAATGAACTAGAATTTAATGGAGAGTATATTTTTTTAACGGTCGATGTCAAGGATTTGTACACTTCTATTCCTCACCTAGAAAGGATAGAATGGGTTTCATTTATGTCGAGACTGAGGGGTGCACCACAAACAGAGATCATTCTGGTAGAGGCACTACTTGACATTATTATAACAACTACATCACTTTTGACAACGAGATCTATTTACAAAAGGTCGGGGTAGCAATGGGCTCACCATGTGGTGCAAGTTTTGCTAACCTAGTCACGGCCTACTGGGAACTGGAATACATTATGAAGAACAGGGTAATCAGAGACTAAATACACGTTTACACACATTTCCTGGATAACATTTTTATCATCCTAAAAGAAGATGAAAGTGTTGTGTTGGAACTAGTTAGCTACTTTAATAATACAACAAGTTTCTTATAGTTTACTTATAACTTTCACCAGGAAACTATGGCATATTTAGATATTGAATTGAGAAAATATAGAGCCTGTAGTAAGTTTACAGCTAAGATATTCATGAAAAACACATACTCAAATGCATTCCTGCATTTCCCCAGCTCACATCCCCACCACAAGAAAAGGTCTGTTATCAAAGGCCAACTCATAAGAGCAGCAAGGATGGTATCAGTTGAGGAAGAATTTATAGAGGAATGTGAAACACTGAGAGGTATGTTTCTCAGAAGGGGTTACCCTGATTCATTGATACAGCAATTGGTTGAAGAAGTGCAACTTAAAAGAAACTGTTTTTTATAAACCACTCCTGAAAAGTGACAGAGTGCATACAGACACTGAGGCAGGGATAAACCAAAGTGGTGACGACACAAGTGTATATGTCACACAACCAACAACAGTAGGCTTTTATTGAACTTTATTAAAACTTACAGTGTAGATGCACTAGATGTTAAAAGGATAATTAATAAAAACTGGGACCTTTTAATGGGTGACAAGGATATTATCAACAAACTAGGAGAACACCCTTCAGTAAGTTTTAGGAGAGGACGTAATATGAAAAATTTGTTGGAAAATTGTAACTCTAGTTTAATGATTCTTCCAGGCATGTATAAGTGTGAAATGTGTGTTTTTTGTAAATTTATGGATACAAGTCAAATTTTTAGCATTAGAAATGTAAAATACTACATGACAAAGAAATTTAACTGTAATTCTAAAATGAATGTGTATCTAGCCCAATATAAATTTTGCCCAGCCTTCTATGTCAGGAAAACCGACCATAAGTTGAAGGAATGTTTGTATGAGCACATATACAGTATGAATAAAGGCAAATTAGAAAATGCTTTAGCTAGACACACATCCAGTTACCACACTCATAGTTTTAAATGGTTTACATGCATTTTGTCGCATGATCGAAGGTCGATCTGTCGTAATTCCGAACCTAAATGTCGAATGTCATACACCTGAATGCTCAGAATGTCGCACGCAACTACGAATTAGAAATTCCCCATTGAACAGCCGCTGAAACAAGCACTAACATGGTTCGAGAGGGGGAAATAGTAGCCTGGCCGTCATTCAGTAATCTCGGGTTCGATATCTGCAGATTCGACATTCCGCGTTCCTGGGGTTCTTCTGTTGAGACGTTCACATTCACACATCAGTCGTTCGTACAAATGCATGTAAACTGTTTTAAATTTAGGGTCTTTGACCAGGTTATCCCTGGCAATAGAGGTGGCCCCTGTTCCCTGTTGCTAGAGAAACTTGAATTAATGTAGCAAATCTGCCTAAATGCTTGTTACTATCCAGGCTTGAATGAGAGTTGCCCCATCTTATGTCTGTTAAAACTGAAAAGTTTAATAAGATAAAGTATGCAGTTTAGTAGATGTAATTTTATAGTGCAACAAAAATGTACATTTAAATGTTTCGAGGGGTGAATTTTGGATATTTTTTTAATGACTTGTTCATTGAAGCAACCATTGATGCTAACATGTTTAACTTTTTAACTACATTAGATCCTAGAATACCTATTTTATTCGGCATCACAAAAATCCATAAAAGTTTGGTTAATCCTCCTATGAGGCCATTAGTAGATGCTAGGCAACCCATCACATATTCAAGTGCTAAAGTGGTGAACACTATTTTGAAAAAAATACATTAACCAAAAAAATCTAATTTGTAAAGATTTTTGGTCTTTTTTGGCTAGAATTAATGAACTAGAATTTAATGGAGAGTATAATTTTTTGACGGTCAATGTCAAGGATTTTTTCACTTTTATTCCTCACCTAGAAGGGATAGAATGGGTTTCATTTATGTTGAGACTGAGGGGTGCACCACAAACAGAGATCATTCTGGTAGAGGCACTACTTGACATTATTTTAACAAACAACTACATCATTTTTGGCAACAAGGTCTATTTACAAAAAGTTGGAGTAGTAATGGGCTCACCATGTGGTGCAAGCTTTGCTAACCTGGTCATGGCCTACTAGGAATACATTATGAAGAACAGGGTAATCAGAGATCAAATACACTTTTACGCACATTTCCTGGATAACATTTTTATCATCCTAAAAGGGGATGAAAGTGTCTCGTTGGAACTAGTTAGCTACTTTAATAATACAACAAGTTTCTTACAGTTTACTTATAACTTTCACCAGGAAACTATGGCATATTTAGATATTGAACTGAGAAAAGATAGAGCCCATAGTAAGTTTACAGCTAAGATATACATGAAAAACACATACTCAAACTCATTCCTGCATTTCACCAGCTCACATCCCCACCAACAGAAAAGCTCTGTTATCAAAGGCCAACTCGTAAGAGTAGCAAGGATGGTATCAGTTGAGGTAGAATTCATAGAGGGATGTGAAACACTGAAAGGTATGTTTCTCGGGAGGGGTTACCCTGATTCATTGATACAGTAATTGGTTGAAGAAGTGCAACTTAAAAAAAACAGTGTTTTATAAACCACTCCTGAATAGTGACAGAGTGCATACAGACACTGAGGCAGGGATAAACCAAAGAGGTGATGACACAAGTGTAGTATGTCACACAACTAACAATAGTAGGCTTTTATTGAGCATTATTACAACTTACAGTGTAGATGCACTAGATGTTAAAGGGATAATTAATAAAAACTGGGACCTTTGATTGGGTGACCAGGATATTATCAACAAACTAGGAGAACACCCTTCAGTAATTTTTAGGAGAGGACCTAATATGAATAATTTGTTGGAAAATTGTAACTCTAGTTTAGTGATTCTTCCAGGCATATATAACTGTGAAATGTGTGTTTTTTGTAAATTTATGGATACAAGTCAAATGTTCAGCACTAGAAATGTAAAATACCACATGACAAAGAAATGTAACTGTAATTCTTAAATGAATGTGTATCTAGCCCAATGTCAATCTTGCCCAGCCTTCTATGTCAGGAAAACCGACCATAAGTTGAAGGAATGTGTGTATGAGCACATATATAGTATGAATAAGGGCAAATTAGAAAATGCTTTAGCTAGACACACATCAAGTTACCACATTCATAGTTTTAAATGGTTTACATGCATTTGGTCATGTGACCGAAGGTCGATCCGCCGTAATTCCGAACCTAAATGTCAAATCGCGTATGCCTGAATGCTTGGAATGTTGCGCACAACATTCAAAATTCTTGATCGCACAACCGCCGAAACAACCACTACCATGGGTCAAGAGGGGAGAATAGTAGCCTGGAAGGCGTTCGATAATCTCAGGTTCGACATCCGCAGATTCGACAATCTGTGATCCTGGGGTTCTTCTGTTGACATGTTCTCATTCGCACATCAGTCGTTCACGCAAATGCATGTATACTGTTTTAAATTTAGGGCCATTGACCAGGTTATCCCTGACAATAGAGGTGGCCCCTGTTTCCTGTTGCTCGAGAAACTTGAATTAATGTGGCAAATCCGCCTAAATGCTTGTTACTATCCAGGCTTGAATGAGAGTTGCTCCATCTTATGTCTGTTAAAACTGAAACATTTAATAAGATAAAGCATGCAGTTTAGTAGATGTAATTTTATAGTGCAACAAAAATGTATGTTTAAATGTATTAACCAGGAAAGTCCAACTTGGAACAAAACCAATTTTCAACGGAGGCCCAGGGAGAAATTCTCCAAATGCATGTCTTTGCAATGTGGGAGGAAACCCACACAAATGCAGGGAGAACATGCAGACTCCAGACAGAAGGTATCCCAGCCGAGAATTGATATAGAGAAACTGTTGTTGTGAGGCTATAATGCTACCGCTGCACCACTGCACCATCCTATTTCAAGGGATGACTTTTGGATATCATTTCATCTGTTTTTTACTTTGCTGCATTGTACTCTCAGTGCATTTTTAGTGCTGATTAAGGTTTTGTAATGCATTTAATGGGTTACTGATTGTAATGGAGGGAAGAAGTAATCAATTATGTTAATATAGATCACATGACTGATTTGAAAAGCTTTTTAAAAAAGTGATGGTTTTATGAATGTTTTATCTGAAGAAGTTCTGATTACTAATCAAACGAAAAACACTTCATTCAATAAATTCAGTGTGGACTGCCCTTTGGTCGCTTTTCTCCGTTGGATTTTGTGGTCTGTTGGTATGTTTTTACTTGATATTATTTTATTTACTTTACTAGGAGTGTTCTTAAACCTCTGCCAGCAAAACTTTCATTTTCCTTCTAAGCCTGTCTAGTTTACCAGTCCGCCATTCTGTTTCCTTCTTAAAACAATTATTATTTTTAATCTTTGGCACAAAGCACTTAATAAGTAAAAACATATATCCATAAAAAAATCTCAGCAGACTTAAATGTTCTTATCTTCCATAGCTCTCTATTTACAAATGTTTAACTCTTTAGTAATAGCTGGGTAATCCACCTGCTAATACTTCAAGTGTTGAAAAATTATGCTTCAAACAAGACTTCCCTACTGATTTTGCAGATTTCCGGTAAATGCATAAATGGTCAGACCCATGTTCAGTCCTACGACAAGTAGCTACTAAACCTTTGATCCAAACAACATTGAGAACTTTATTTTCCGTTGGTTCCTCCTTAACTTATTGGGTGTAGCCAGACTTAATAATGGATCTTACTATAGTGGGAGTAACATCATTAGCAAGCTGATGATTTCCCTAGACTACAGAGGGTGCATTTACATCTCGCACAACTATATCAAAACCCTGGAAAAATAAAATGTTTTTGAAGAGTTATACTAAAGTCCTTCAAATCAATACTAGATAGCAATGGAAATCTATTGAGGAGGGCTACTGTCTATTTACAGTTTCTTCCAGCAATATTAACACCAAATATTTCAGAGTCAACACTCCATACAGCAATCGATGACATGGAGGAATTAACACATACTGAAACTCCTCCTCTGCTTTCATTGATACTGTAAAGATGGTATCCCAAAAGTATCATTCAAACTACTAGCACTGATTAACAAGCACGTTATATTAAGAAGCAGTTTTAATTTCCTACCATTTGTCCCTTTATTATTTATAAAAAAGGCTGAACAATCTTGCTTAGCTTTTAACTAAGATATCTATTCCCATAGTGACTAAAATGTAAAATATCAAGAATGATAAGTCCTGTTTTATACACCATTTCTTTCCAAGTTGCTACTACCACAATTAAATTTTCAAAACATTCCCTTCTAAGAATATCGGTAAAAATCCTTGCAACTTCAAGTAGTCGGTTATATTAGTGAGGGACAGTAAAAATAGCACAAAAATAAGGGAAAATGAGTATCGTCATTGTTCTAATGTCTGTGACTGCTGTTGCCACTGTGTTTTTTTCTTTTTGTCAGTTAAGGTTCTACAGCTAAAATTCTTTGACAATTAAGGAAAGTTCATTCTTTTGGCAAATGCAAAGGTAGCTTATAACTTAAGGCTCACATTTATTTAATATTTAGGGAAAGCTGATATTTGAATATTTCTTGACGGTGATATGAAAGTATACATTCAGTTATAACACAAAAACATAGTTAATGGTGTTAGTAATACTATAAATGTAGATTTCGATAATGCCAAGATTGTTAGTCGTTAGGAATTAAGTGCAAAATTAAGAAATTCTCAACAAATTCAGACAGAAAATAAAGGAAATAAAGTATGACGGTCCGAATTCATAAAACTTTGCCACATTAATGTCATTAAATTTGTTTAATGAGTGGTGAAGCACAAGATGTGTGACCTAGCAGCATGACATGGCCAGCAGAAATAACATGGTCAGCCATGTTATATGCTAATGACCATATAACGAAGCACAATGAATGATATTAAGGGAGAAAACAAGGTGGGGCAATTCAGAAACATTTAAATAGCATGCAGCCATGCCCAGCCATGCCATGCCCAAATTAGAACCTTTTGAGACCAGATGCTCATGTTCACACACTGTAAGGTAGTGTACAATGTTACGGGTTTCCACAGTCATTGCAAACATGTATCTTCAAGAGAGTCTTATAGCAGCCACTGAAGGTGGCAGTATGCAACCTCATCCCTGAAGAACCAGGACTTTTGACCACACTTAACATTTCATTCCCTCCATAACAACGTAGTAGACCAATACTTTGTGGGCAGGGACACCATGCAACAAACAGTGGGCATGAGTTGGCCTTGTCTGCAGCCCCATGGGAATTGTGGAGTACCCATCTCAGTGGATTCAATGGTATGTTTTGCTTTATGTGTATTAGCTACAAGGGCTTTTCAGCAACCCAGTGGGGACACAGTGGGGGTATATCAGGCATCTGACTCAATATTACTCAACCATTTCCTTAATGCCATGTTTCAGCATGTGGGGGAAATATGTGGTCCCCATGTACCTCATAGGAGAGAGCAAACACCATATGGGACTTCTATGCTATAACCTCCTTTCCCATGGTACTGGGGCCATAGACTACACCCACGTTGAAATAAAGGCCTCATCTGGTGAACTGGGAAGGTGTTTCTTGAACCACAAAGACTATGACTCCATCAACTGTCATGGGATTTGAATGCATAGGGTATCATCTACAATATATATGCAGGCCACACAGGTAGTTTCCATGACTCCCACATATGGCACACATGTGACCTGTATCAACAGTTTGTGGGGGGTGACTTCCCACTGGGCCATCTTGTGGGTAAATCTGGATAGGCTCTGGAGCAGAGGCTTAAGACACTAATTAGAATTCTCATAAACAAATTGACCATGGTTACAACCATGCCATAGCCATACAGATCTTTCAAACTAAAGGTCATTTGAAATTTTAACTCCCCATCAGAAATATTAGTGAAATGCATTCATATACAAAGTCTCGACTATCTAATAGATAACTAGCTTATGTTTTCAACGCAACATGCCTTCCCCCTCATCACAGCACAACTGCTGCTTTGCTGAATTTTGTTAAAACTGTCAACACCCATAGAAATGGTGAAAGCCTAAAGCTTTTTATACTGCCTCCAATAGAAGCTTTTACATAAACTTTCATCCTTAGGTCACGACAACTCTTCGTGCAGTGGTTCCACAGCTACCTTTCAAACAAAGCACAAGCAGTGAAATGTAAAACTGATTTCTCCACCTTCTTGCAGTAACTATCCTACAAGGATCCATACTAGGTCACGTACTTTTCAGCATATTCATTAATGACTTCTACACTGCTACAAATAATGCTACCGTAGTTCAATATGCTGATGACTCGACCCTAATCTGTTCTGCCAAATCTCTCTCTAAACTCCAAGACCTTACACAACAACCCTTTTCATGTATTGAAATGTGGCTAAATAATTTTAGCTACTTCTAAACCCTTAAAAAAAAAATGAAATTACTGCTCTTTACGTCAAAGTACATTTCTACCAAATCAATACCGTTTACTGTTTTCTCTGCCAACAACACCATGATAGAATAAGTAAAACACACAAAATTACTTAACGTCATCATAGACGACCAGTTGAAATTTAACCACCATGTATCACACATGGTTAAAAAAAATCATCAAAACTAGATATATTATACTGAGTTTGCAGTAAGAAGACAAAAGTAGCCCTAATCACTTTAATTGATACACCTAGTGAATATAGTGTCTTACATACAGATAGACACAGTCATAAAATACAATGATCTGCAGTCAGAAATGAGGGCAATGTGGAAAAAGGATAACCAGACAATTCAAATAGTAGTCTGAACAATAGGTCGCATAAAAGAATCTGCAATCATATTTAGATATGTTACTGATACATGTTGCTCCATATGAATTACAGGAGTCATGTCTGGGCGCATTGCAGGTGCTGCAAGGAGCACTGTTGGTTAACATTAAAGAATGATACAACACTAATTTCACAAACTTTAATCATACTTTGACTTAGCAATGGGGTCTCTTCTTGTCATGGTATTAGAAACCCAAAAGACCTGGAGAAATTAAATCAAAGAAAAACATACCTCATTGACATAGCTAGAAGATCTATAACTTCTACTTTCTTACTGCTATCTCTCTTCTATGCTGCCCTAATCTTCATTAACCTTAAAGTCTCCAACTGTCCAGATGAGCAATATTATAATAAAATAGCCAAATTTGCAGTAAACTATAACAATAGAACACACCACTGCCTAGGCCTTGGAGAATTAAACTGGGTAGAACTACCACATCACTTAGCTCTTTCTCGACTAACTACAATACGCAGACTTCTCTATAAGCCAGAAAATTGCTGATCCTTTAACAACGTAATACAACCCCATTCCCTAAACAGAATTTTATGATCTAGAGAGAAAAATCAGTAATCACTATGAACAAATCATCCACTACTGCAGGTCAAATAGTGTAGCTAAACTATGGAACCACATCCCACAACCACTGAAATCCATTCAAACTGAAAACTCATTTAAAACACAACTAAAACTTCACCTATCACATCAATAGAGCTGCTCCGGTATAGCTCCAGAATAAAAGACAGTTATCCTCAGCTTGCCATATCATCAAACTGTTTCCTCTTCATACAGAATCCTATGCCCCACAACCAGTCCATCAATAACCGAATAGCTTTGCTATCATCTCCCAGTCATTATACATAGTTTTGTGGCACTGCTCACCCCCACCTTTATAGTGCTAATATAAACCTTGTGGTAGCCTTATATAGAGTTGTCACTGAGCCTGCTTCATGCTCCACTTCTTAACTGCAATAATAACATTTTCTGCCCTACCTAGTTCCTTCTCTTGCTTTCATTTCTTCGAATTTCTAAGCACTAATCAAATGATCTATTCTCTGTTTGACAAACCCACTAATACACCTGTTTAGGTGCTCAATGTTCAACATCTCCTAATGCAGTAGTATCTTTTATACCAAATGGTTGCATTTATTTCATATGAATTTAATCTAAGTAGCAAATGTATGTGTAATTGTTAATATATATTACTTACCATCTGCTTATGTATATTACTGAATATCTGTTTAAAAATGTTTGTAATGTGTTGGCACTTTCTTCCCTGTGCCTCCAATGAAAAGGCCTTTTTGACTAAATCGAGTCAGACAAACCGAGTAAACAAAATCAAAATGAAAATAACAAAAAAGAAATATAACGCCAAACCAGAAACATCACAGAACATGTGTTTGGGTGGCTGAATTCAGGTTTTTGCTGCATGAATACATGTGGTGGTGCCCTGCACTACGACCCCCACCATGTGTATAAAAACTACTTACCCGTGTGTGCTATGTTACACAATATAATAGGAAGCAGTTATAACAGGGTGGTCTCATTCAGGAACTGCAGTTCCCAGCACATTAAGCTGTGGCATCTGAGACAGATGAGGAGTAAAATGAAGACCCAACACCAGTGGAAAAACATGGTGGATGGAGGCAGGCAAAATATGCTATAGCACTAGCAAACAGGCAGCACTTTGCACATAGCTCTACCAGATAACTATAGTAGTTAAACAGATACACAACTGTAAAAGTAATGTATGCAAAACATGAGACTGTGCTTACCCATGCAGAGGCTGGCCATGGTGTGCATCAGACAAAGGCAACCCAGCTAACAATGTACAGAGAGTAGGGCAAAGGTATCATCATATACACAAGTGGGCAAGGGACTGTAGTCGTGCATGTATTTCACAGGGAAGTGTGTGAGTGTCAGTGCTGAATTGCACTAAAAGAAAAAAGTGCAGGTATGGGTAGTGTGAAAACTTGTTTGGGGGAGGGTGTATGTGTCAAAGGGCCAGGCTTATTTGGTGTGTGGGATGTGCTGGGGATTATGATGGTGCATGTGTGTACATGTGTGCGTGTGTGTGTGTGTGTGTGTGTGTGTGTGTGTGTGTGTGTGTGTGTGTGTGTGTGTGTGTGTGTGTGTGTGTGTCTGGAGTGAAAACTGATACCAAGCCTCTTGTGTTGACCCTCTTGCCCATGGAAGCTAGGGGCAGTTTAGGACATAATTCTACTGGGGACCATCGCTTCCCTGATGTGCAGTGCCCCCATAAACCTGCTAGCACTCAGATGGTAGCATGTCTCTGGTATGCATAGGCACAGACACTGTTTCTACTGAGGAGCGGTCTGGTGGACATAGTCTCTGTGTCCAGTACACACTTCATCCCTTGACTGTGCCAGCTCCCACTCCATCATTACCAGGGGCTAATAATCCTCCAACATCAGACGGGGAATAGTCCACGGTTCTGATATGGTTCAGCCATGAACACACCAAAACAAAACAAAACCTATCCAGTGTAAGTATGACCAAGTACCACAACTACACACTTTCAAAACAACACCCACATCAACACATATAGCTACATCTCATGGAGCCTCTACCTCTAAGCCAATAAGGCAAGCCACCACACAATCCAACATTCTAGTCATTGGAGACTCCATCATAAGGCACATTGATGTCCCTCTCACCAGGTTGAGTAAGGAGAAAGTCACAGTCTGTTGCTTATCAGGGGCTAGGATCCACCACATTATGCAAGCACTTAGGTCACTGGACCACAATTACCAATATGATTCAGTCATGGTCCATGTAGTAGTAAATGATCTGAGACATACCTCCTTAGACTATATGAAGAGAGATATCATGGTGCTCTCAGAATATGTGTCTCAGCTTGGTATGAGCCTAGCACTGAGCATCATTTTACCTTCTCCAAGGATGATGCCACAATATGAATAAAAGATGATTGACTTTAATAATTGGCTGAGTTTCTGGTGTTATTCTAAGGGGGTGCAATATTTGTCAGCATGGAAGGAGATGGTCAACAGACCATGCTGCTTTGCCAGGGATAGTCTGCACTTCTCCCCTCTAGGCTTTCAAATACTATCTAAAACACTGTCTTCTCCCATAGTGCTTTTTTTAGGCAATGCCAAACTGAATGTACTTCCAACATAGCAAATCAAAACCAAGAAAATGTAAAGGTATTACTGCTTAGTGCTAAGAGTCTAAACAAAAAACTCCACTCCCTCGAAGTTCTCTTTACCCTAGAGAATGCGGACGTCTATACGGTCACTGAAACATGGTTTAAAGCCATGGAGAGCACACCAACAGTGCTAGGTTATAATGCCTTCCACACATTTAAGCCAGCTATTTCACAGGCAGCATCTAAAAGTGGAGGTGTCTCTATTTACATCAAAGATAAATATACTTCAAGGCTGGTCAAACAGGACAAAGCACTTGAGCTGCTCCATGTTCAATTCACCATAAGCAGAATCCAATATCACTTCTTTGCAAGCTATAGGCCCCCCTCTATGACCCAGGAAACCCATGCCATGCATTTAAACTTATTAGAAACACTAACCATCCAACCCAATACCATATTCATGGGTGACTTTAATTACCCCACTATTAAGTGAGAATAATATATGACAACCAAACATACATGCACAGAGATTCCTGGATTTTGTAAATGCAAACTCCCTGGACCAGATAGTCAGTACACCAACCAGGGGTGCAACCATACTGGATCTGGTCCTCATTAATATGGGAGAGTGCTGCACACCCCCTACTGTAATGCCTTCCCTGGTAAGGTCAGATCACATTGAAGTAAAAATAAAACTTGGACTCCCAGCTAAACCTGGAATATTCAGGAACTATTCTAAGGCTAACCTCCTGCTATTAAGTGAGAACCTGGCAAAATTTCAAGACCCATAATCCCTGAGAACAGTGCTGCCTATGCAGAACTGTTCACAGAAACCCTGTACAAGCATGTTAATAGCTGCATAGAGGTAGTTGTACCTACTAGGAAGAAGTACAGAACTAACTCAAAAAACAAGCCACCCTAGTGGAATCAGAAAATCAGTAGGCTGTATAACAGGAGGAAGAAAATCATGGCACAAATTAATAGGTGCAGCACCCAGCAGGATAAAAGCACTCTCATCAAACTAAACAAACAACTCAGGAGACAAAGAAAAAGTCTACCAAAGCCAAATTTGAGGTAAGTTTGGCCTCCCAGGCCAAGTTCAACCACAAAGCATTCTTCAACTATGTCCGCAGCTTCAAAACCAATACACAATTCTGTGCAGAGCTCATTGTAAGTGGAGTCAACTATAGTGAGCCAGAAGACATAGCAAACCTCCTGGCTGATAAATTCAGCTCTGACTTTACTCCTCTCTCCCCCTCAACATTCCCTCAAGAAATATCATCAACTATAACTGCCCTACTATCACTAGAGAACAGGTCCTCAATGCTCTCTCTAAGACCAAGAACACGGCATCAATGAGCCCAGACAATATCTGACGATGCCTTCTAAATATCATGAAATATGATCTATCAGGGCCACTGGAATTACTATTTAACTGTAGCCTCCAAACAGGCTTTGTGCCTCATGAATGGAGAAAGGCAACAGTCATCCCTCCACACAAAGGTGGGCCATCTATAGACGCTGGAAACCATAAGTCTCATTAGTCTTATATGTAAAGCCATGGAAATAATTATCATGGAGATGATCAATCGAGATATAGTAAATCTCCAGACACTGGACCCAACCCAGTTTGGTTTTGTCAAGGGCAGATCATGCCTACTCAACCTGGTGGACTTCATTGAGAAGGTCATCAAAGCAATGGAAGAGAGCAAAATTGTTCACACTGCCTACCTTGACCTGGCTAAGGCATTTGACCCAATACCCTATTCAGGCATTGTTGACAAACTCAAGAGATTAGGTACAAACCCATATGTCACCCAGTGGATAGACAACTGGCTCACAGACAAGACCCAGGAAGTTAGAATTGGGGGGGTTCACCTCTACAAAGAGGCTAGTCACAAGTGTAGTGCCTCAGGGATCAGTCTTTGGACCTCTTCTTTTTGGCATTTACTTCTTAGAAGTCAAGGTCAATGTCAGTGGTCTCTGGCTTACTAAATTTGCAGACAATTGCAAATTAGGAGCTGTCATGGAATCTCACACTAACACAAATGTTCTCCAGGAGGGGCTGATACAGACAAATAACTGGTGTCAGAACCATGGGTTAAAACTAAATGCCAAGAAATGCATAATAGTATCCTTTGGGAAGTCATCCAATCCCTGGTAACTATCATATTGACAACACACCCCTTAGAGTTGACCCTGTAGTCACGGACTTAGTGACACACATAGATAGTAATCTAGCCTTTGACCATCATGTGTCTACAGTGGGAGGAAATTATTCTATATTGCACAACTTATAAACAAAGGTATGGCATCTACATCAAAGGAAGTCATTGTTCCACTGTATTCGGCATTCATCAGACCTATCCTTGAGTACAATGCACCCTTTGGTATGTAAAACGACAGTCACAAAAAACAAGACCAGTAAAATCAAATCCAATAGCCACAGAACCCAGAGCTGATAATGGAGTAGTATCAGATTTATTAATCCACACACAACGGCAAATAAATAAATGAATAGACCAAGCGCTTTCACCCTGCTCCTGCCAGGCTTTATCAAGGAACATACACTTATCAGCTACATTCAACGGTCTTTAAATAATCATCACTTATTGTGGTGTTAAGCAATTAATTAATGCTAATAATTCTGTTAGTTAACCCCTAGTGTTCCTTTACATTGTTTCTAACCTTGCAAAAAAGTCCATCTTCCTTACATAAAACAATGTAATACAATCGTGTACTACTAATAAAACCCACTAATACACAAAATACTGTTTAAAATTGTATAATGCCTAAAAATACCCCATCTTACTTAATTTAATAAAAATTCCATGTTATGCATCAATCGGTGTGAAGAAAACCAGCTCAAAGCCTGGCCCTTCTTAGTTATACAATTTTAAACAGTATTTTGTGTATTAGTGGAATAATGGAAATAATGGTATAATGACACGGCGTGGAAATAACGGTATAATGACATGGCATGGAAATAACGGTATGATGGCACAGCGTGGAAATAACGGTATAATGACACGGCGTGGAAATAACGGTATGATGGCACAGCGTGGAAATAACGGTATAATGACACGGCGTGGAAATAACGGTATAATGACATGGCATGGAAATAACGGTATGATGGCACAGCGTGGAAATAACGGTATAATAACACGGTGTGGAAATAATGGTATAATGACACGGTGTGGAAATAATGATCAGTTACATTTAGCAATATGTTATGTGACATGCACAGTATGCAGATGATCATAAGACCAATAAACAGTTGTCTTCATATATTGCAGGTAGAGAGTAAAACAGTAATGTAGGGCAAATATAATGACAGATAACATACAGTGGTGTATTAGCTAATAAACACAATGTAGACAATGTATGACAACAACAGAAACAGCTGCATAGCACATTATGAGTATAAAATCTTAGAGATTACAAAGATTAGACACAGAAAAGAGAATAGGACAGTTCATGGATACAATAAATCACACTCAAAATCAAAACTGAATTCAGGCAAGTAGCTGCCGCAACTTACTCAAACATATCATTCATGTTCGAGTGAGGTGAGTGTTGTAGCCATGGTGAAGGAGTGGAAGGGGGTGACAGCATGGATTAGGTCAGCAATCAGGAAGGGAGAGTTAGGTTTAGGTAGTGGGAAGAGGGATTCTAAGTTTAGGGAGCAAGAAAGAGGATTTTGGGATGAAAAAGAGAGTCTTAAAGTTAGAGAGATGGTGGGGGATTTTTAGGTTTATAGAGTGAGAAAGTAGTCTGATGGTTAGGGAGTGGGAAATAAATTATTTACTGTATTTATTGTTCATTTATTTCCTTTTGTTTACTGGGATGGTCAACTGGGCCATAGTGAGCCCATTTTAAGTAGAGGACCGGGAAGAAAAGTTCCTCACTAAAATACACAATACATACAATATACAACATATAATACATTCAATACGATAGATCAACATGATCAATACATACCATGTATATGTCGCAGCTGATAATAAAACAATCACGGTGAAAATCTGAGTCCAATGATTGATTACAATACCAAGGATAAAGTGGTTTACACAATTAGAATATCACTTGTTAGAATATAACAAGTTAGGATAATTAAGTTACCCATGTGAGTAGCTTGGGTGCTTGCAACATAGTCTGAATACTTGACACTTATAAAGTCCTAAGCTTAAGTATAGGTGAGCAAATGTAATAGATAGTACTAACATGGTAGTTAAGTAAGTGATATGAGATAGAAAGAGAAATAACAGAGTAGTAATTAGAGATGGTGTAAGGTAGTAGTAGAAGAGAGTCAGGTTATGGGAAGTGTAGTTTTGGGTCATGTGCATTGCCGTCAAGAGGAAAGGTGTTGTCTCAGGGATTTCTTAAAGAGAGCTGCATTGCTGGTAGACGTGATTGATGGTGGGAGGGTGCACCATAGTTTTGCAATAAAAAAGGAGTGCAGTATCTGTTCGGCTGAAAGGTTTGTTTTTTCTACATTCAGGAGCAGTTGATTATTGGATCTGAGAGGTCTATTCGAATAATACTGCGTAAGAAGAGATAAAAGAGCAGGGCAGTTTAATAGCTTAAATATAAACTTGTGTGCAGTGGATAATTGTATGTGAGATGATGTGGGAGTTCAAACCAGTTTATTAAGCGTAATGAGGAACAATTGTGAGATGAATATTTTGCATTGGTTACAAATTTATGAATTTTATTGCAGCATGAGTCAAGTTTGGATTTCAGAGAGGACTGACTATTGGTAGGGAGAGGGCTATCATAGAGAAGAGATGGAAGAAGAAAGGAAGAGGCTAGGGATAGTTTGTGGAGGGATTGAGGAAGTATTTGTGTCTATAGAGGATCCCCAGTTTTTTATGTGTTTTTTTTTATATTTATATGAATATGCAGGTCAAATGTCAGGTTTTCATCTATAATGACATCTAACAGTTTTGTATTTGGTACAACCTCAATGATAGTGTTATTTTGAGCATGATTGGTGAATTCTTCCTTGTTTAGCGAAGTGTTTTCTGGGGGGGGCAAAAGCACTAGTTTAGTTTTGTTGGAGTTTAGGGTGAGATGATTATTGCTCATCCATATTTCAATAGAAGTGAGAGCACTTTGGGTAAGTTGCTGTAGTTCAGATGAGAAATTAGCAGCACAGATGATGGTTGTGTCATCTGCGCATTGGATGACAACACCTTGACTAAGAGTGGTGTGGGAGTTGTTGAAAAAAAATGCTAAATAGAAGGGGCCCAAGTATGGATCCTTGGGGAACACTCATGGTTGTGTTAAGGAATGGAGAGAAAAAATGTTGCCACTTTGTTAATTGTTGCCTATTTTTGAGGTAGTTTTACAGCCAGTCGAGTGTTGTGGGTGTGATGCCTATGTTTGAGAGTTTAGTGATAAGAAGAAGAAGAGAGTGGGAGACCATATTAAAGACCTTAGAAAGGTCAAAAAAGAGACAAGAAACAATTTTTCCATCATATCGAGCCCAGTTAACTGCGTCCATGAAGGATAAAAGATATGTAGTAGTGATGTGACCTGGTCTAAAACCATGCTGAGTGGGAGAAAGGATCTGAATACAAAGCAGATAATGAAGAAGTTGAGTGTGAATGCATTTTTCCAGAATCTTTGAGATGGGTGGAAGAATAGTAATAGGTCAAAAGTTGGAAACATCTGCATTGTTGCCTCCTTTATAAAGAGGCAGAATATATGCTTTTTTCCAAATTGTGGATACGTGGGACTTCTGAACAGATCTGTTAAGAAGTATGCTGACGGGATAAGCAACAGAGCTGGCAGATATTTGTAGGAATTCAGGAGGTAGGTTGTCAGGGGCATTGTTGTCAGGTCTGAGTTTAAGCAGTACATTTTTATACTGGCAGTAGGTATAGGTGAAAGAGAAAAGCTGGGTAAAGGGGATTAAACGTATTTTGTGTGGATGGATTAGAAGGAGCTGTGTTGGTTTATGCAAATGTGGTGGTTAGATTGGTTATAGTATTGATGAAATATGAGTTAAAGTGTGAGGCTATTTCAGTGGGTGTTTTATCTGGATTTTGACAAGGATTATTATTTGAGCCTGGGTTTAGTAAAGAATTGATGGAATTCCAGAATTTTTGGGGGTTTTGCTTATGGTGGTTTTGTAGACTAAGGTAGTGTTCTTTTTTTATTTTTAATTATTAGGTGCTTTAATTGATTATGTAGTTGTTTATATTGTGTGAGGTCAGAGGGTTTTTTTGTTTTTTTTTGCCATAATTTCCATGATTTGTCCCTGGCAGTCATGAGCTGCTTAGTGGGTCTTTTAAGCCAATTGGCATGATTAGTTTTTACTCTCTTTTCGGAGTGGAGCTAGATTGTTTAGGACCTTGAGAAATGTTGAATTAAAGAATTCAACAGCTTTATCTAGGGGAAGGAATTTTAATGCATTCACTGATGCTTTGTAAAGTCTCATCACGTTTATTTGGGCAGAAATGGGATAAGTCTCTAGTTTGCTTATACTGGTGTTTGCTGAATGTTGAGGTAGTTTTCTGTAATATGAAGGCAGATAGGTGGTCACTTGTACTATTCGAGAGTGTTCCTATAGAGTAAATTCTATTTGGGTCAAAGACCATAATCCAGTACAAGATTGAACCACTATCATTGTTTTTGTTGGGTCTAGTTATATTGTTAATTAGCTGGATAAAGTTATGTAGGTTGATATTGGAGGCAGGATGGTAGTAGGAGAAAGCTAGCCAGTTAATATATACATCACCCAGAATGATTGTTTCATTTTTTATATTATTTTATGTCCAGGCAAGGATTTCTTCTAATATAGGAATGTTATTGCCTGGAGGGATATATAGGACTACAATACAGAGGCTCTTGCACTTATTCATTTTTAGGAAGGAAATTAATATTTTGGATGTAGAAAAATGTGGGACAGGCTTACTATATGGGACTATAGTAAAGTTGTTTGGTTATATCAGAGCTACACCACCACCTTTTTTACAGGGTCTATCTGATCTAAGACAAGCAAAACCTGGCAGTAGGAATTCGGTGTCTTTAATGTAGGGTTTTAACTATGTCTTAGTAGTGGCTATAATATCAGGCTTGTTGTGAGCTATCTAGGATGTATTTCAGGGATTTTGTTTCTGATACTTTGAAAGTTAATGGATGTAAAGGTTACTGATTTATAGGAGTTAGGGGGGTTAAGAGGGGAGGAGATGGGTCCTGGGTTGACATGAATGTCTCCACTTTGGAGTAGGTTTGAATATGTATGTGGGAGAGTATTGGGTTGATGTTTTCTTTTTAAAAAATGTACATAAATCAAGAGCAAAGTAAGGACCAGTTTCAAATATTTATAACCGAACAATTTATTATTTCAATTGATAAGCGCTTTCGCTATATAATAGCTTCATCAGATCTGATGAAGCTATTATATCAATGAAATAATAAATTGTTCTGTTTAAACAAGAGCATTTGCCTTTGTGAGCAGCATTTTTTGTTTATCTGATGTTTTCTTTTTGTTTTATACTGATAATTTAAAGCAAAGTTTGTTTTGTTGTTGTCCTGTAGGGGAAGGATTTTTGCTTTGATGCATGAAATTATGTATGTTGCATATAGGCTAGAGGATACTTCAGAGAATCTGGTAAGAGCTTGTGTTTGTGTAGTTATTGTAGATGTATATTTGTAGGAAATATGTTTTTTTTTTTGGAGTGATGATATGTGTAGTAGGAGGTAAAAGGAAAGAGAGAGAGTAAGAAGTATTGTTTTAGAGATAAGTGACATAATAGAAAAAAGGGGGGTGTCTGTGCTAAGGAATTAGAAGTCGCCATTATAAAATACAAGTAGTGTTTGAGTAAAAAAGTTCTGGGCTAAAATGGGTTTGTTTAAAAAGGAAATTAGTTGGCTAATTACTACATATTTAGAGAGTCTAAAGTGATGGTGATGAATGAGTTAAATTGGGAGTGATTTGTAGATGAATGTGATTGGGTGAGTTGTATTAATGGGAAAAGCTATGGTGAGAATAAATGTAATTGAAATGGGGTGGGTAAGAATGGGGGTGGGGTAGGGGAGTGGAGTGAACCCGAGCCTAGTGAGGTTGAATGGAGCGGGCAGACCTCAACCAGAGAACCCTCGAAAAATAAAAATAAAGCAACCAGTGAAGTACTTTGCTATAAGTAAGGT
Organism: Protopterus annectens; assembly: GCF_019279795.1. Classification (NCBI taxonomy): domain Eukaryota; kingdom Metazoa; phylum Chordata; order Ceratodontiformes; family Protopteridae; genus Protopterus; species Protopterus annectens. The sequence continues at coordinate 597,538,244 of NC_056736.1, forward strand.
ATTCTGTTGGGTCTATATTACATGATCGAATGGTCAAATATTCGAACATGTAATAGTTGACCCATAATAATCAAACTACCACAATGTTGAACAGAAAAGAAAAAATAAAAACCCACCCAAACAAACCATTTAAATGCTCTATGCAGGGGGGCAAGCCCCCCCTGCACCCCCCCAAGTGGGGGGCTGCACACCACACCCCCTGCTACTTAAATATACCAACTCTGAGATCGCACTTCAGTGCAGACAATGGAAAACTTCCATTTCCACACTGTACAGAGATCTCCATTGAATCGTTCAACATTGTGGTGGTTCGATTATTATAGGTCTACTATTACATGTTCGAATATTTGACCATTCGATCACGTAATATAGACCCTTCTTGTTATGATTCCAGGATGTGAAATAAACTAAATACAAGTTTTGGTTACACTTTGTCAAAGTAAACAATGCCCTTAGCGATTACAGTGGAATATGCTATCACACTTTTGTATTTGAATCTATATAGGATAGGGGGAGTCTCCCTAGAGAGGCATGCACCAAAGTATTAAGGGTTATGGAGTTTTGGGTTACAGAATGGGAAGAGAATTTTAGGGTTACATTTAGGGTTCTGATAGGGCTATGCACTCTTTTAAGCTAGAGGGTTGGGAAAACTAAATAGTTACAGGAGATCAAATTACTGAGAGTCTGAACACTTGCCTTTTTGAGCAAGTGGCAGTGAGCAGGTATGCTGACTTACTTCATTCGAAGTAAAATGATAGGCTAGTGTAGAATACTGCAGTATGCTGCTCTTTGCACTTGGAGTGTTACGATAAGAAATGAGCCAGACTGCTCTTGTTTCTTTTTGTTCCTCCACATTTTTCTACATGCTTTGTTTTAAATGTATTTATTCACTAACTGTCAAAGTGAACTTTTCTTTTTGGACTCCTTTCAGAAATTAATCAGGCCATCATGGCATGGGTAAATGTAACATACATAGCTGCATTATTTAGGGCAACCAATCGAACAGAATCAGGAGAAAACAACAGCACCCAAAGAAACCTCATGCAGACCTTAAGCAAATATCCATACCTACAAAGGCAGTGAAGGGACATAAAGGTAACATTCCATTTTCTCAAGTTAAGAAGCTGAAATCTTAACTACTAGGTTTTATAAAACTTACTTGAAAAATCTTTCTATTCCAGTATGTAACGTAATACATAAGCCTTAGTACCAACAGCACTATAACAAGTTGTATAATAGAGAATAGTCTAAGGTAAGAAATTAAAGGTGACAACTAGCAATCCATGCATACTTTTTTGTCTTTCGGCTTTTCCCGGTTAGGGGTCGCCGCAGCGGAACTCTGGTCTGCTAATGATTGGCAGTAGATTTTCACAAATGCCAAGGTGCCAGCTCAATGTTCATCCTTCAACTAAGGCACGCCCATTTATGCATGTCTTTCGAATGCCCACCTAACCGCGGGGAGGAAATGCAGACCCCACAGAGAAAGCACTCCCCGCACTGCAGCCGAGAATCGAACAGGAGAACCTCTTGCTGTGAGGTAACAATGCTACCGCTGCACCACTGCTGTAGCACTAAAATGTAATCATTTCTCATAAGAATTACATGGACTCCACATTTCTGTAAGAATTTACTATATGCATAAACCCTTGGATACTCAGATGCTACAAAGGAAGTGAAATGTATTTGATACAATCTAAAATGTTTATGCACTGGGTCTATGACAGGTGATTCTCACATTCTAGTTGCTTGCGGTACATCAGCTCACTGCCACTTGCTCAAAAAAACAAGTGCTCTAACTCCAACTATCCCAATGTCCTTCTTTGGCATAGCCCTCCCAATACCCGATTCTATGCTCTACATAGTCCTACCAGAACATAAACCTTCCCCAGTTCCCAATCCTATTCCTAGGTCCTGTACCCTAAATCTCCACTCCCTCTCTGCAACCATAAAGTCCCTGTTCAGTTCCTAAACTGAAAACTCCAACCTCCCTCCCTAAACCCAAATACCCCAATTTCTCCCTAACCCTAAAACTCCTTTTGTGCTCCCTAATCCTAACATCCCCTTCCACTTCCTAATCATAAACCCCTCCTATTCCCAAACTGTAAGCCCACCATCCTAATCCCCATCCACGGCTGCTTGTCTGATTTCATATTTGAGTTCAGGCATGAGCAGCAGCCTAGCTGAGTTACAAGTCGTTCAAGCCCAGTTGGCTTTGAGGCAGTGTTTTACAAGAAGAGCTTAGGACTCAGTCATCTGTAGTGAACCCATATGCATAGCATAGGCTCATAGGTTAATGCTAAGCTAATTGCCCTTGCGAGCCAGTTTAAGCTTAGCCAATTATCCCTTGTGAGACTCAAACCCAGCATCTTGTGTTTGTAAGGCAAACACCTTAACCATTAGGCCACCCTCCCAACCATCCATGGAATTAATTATCATTTAAATATTTAGGTTTACATTTTTTAAATATAAGATCACAGTCTTGTCAAACTTTCTCTAGTCTATCCCACTAAGTTTTAAAGCTTATTGATGCGGGCTTCTTAATATTTATGCCAGGATACCAAGTTCATGCATTAGTGGTCATTTACAATAACATCATAAATGAAAGCAAACTTTCAAAGCTAAGTAGAGAAAATTACAAAAAATAATTCATACTCTAGCTCTGAATACTTTTGACAATTTTGTTTTTGAATACAACATGTACTCTCAGCAATCTGCGTAACAGATCTTATCTGCTTGAGAAGTAATGTTTCATTGTGTAATAGGCATACTGTTGTAAATAGATGTAACTTTATTCCTATTACTCAAACTTGTTACTAATTTTTATAATTTTCAGCAATTTGCACAAACACAAAATCACACATCCCCCACCCCCACACACACACACACATCTAAACTCCTCTCCCACCCCACACACACTCATGACACAGGCACACACACATAGACACACAATCATACTAGTTCCTTAAGAGGAAAGGATTACCTCAAGTTCAAGAGACTAAAGTAGCCCCCTATTCGTACCATGCAAGGATCATGGGAAAGACATACAGCTTCCTATAATTTCATTCAGACTGGTTCCGCATTGGGCAAAACAGAAAAGACTTCATAGATCTTCTAAGGTGATCATTTTTAGATTCTGTAAAGATATTTACAAACCTCTCAAATGTCATTAATAAAATTATTGTGTTTCAGCAGAAACTTACAAGTGAGCAAAGACAGATATTTAATCTACTGAAGCCAGCAATCTATCTATATCTATATATCTATACACATATATATGTGTGTGTGTATATATATATATATATATATATATATATATATATATATATATATATTTATAAATATCCACACAAACACACACACATACACACACACACACACACACACACACACACACACACACACTATAATTCTGTGTGTCATACAGAAACACATTTATTTTTTCAGGGAACTTTTTCATGTCTCCCATGATGCTTTGATAAAAACAGATTTGTAAATATGTACTACAAATGCTTCTGTATTTTGACAAGATCTTTCCCAATGGGTCCTATGTGCATCTTTTTTGGAACTTTTGTCCTTCTGTTTCAATTATGTGGTTTTGTCTCACTGTTTAAGAATTTATACCTGTAATGTCAATATACCTCAACATTAGGCTTATTATGATTGGGGTTGGGGGTTGCACTAGACAAATGTAAGAATTATTCAAATACACTGCTCACAAAATTAAATAAAGAAATTAATTCAAATGTATCTCTGTAATGGCTGTGGGCCATGTGGTAGCGCAGAAGTAAGACTGTCATACAGCTCTAAGATCTAGTGTTCAATCCTGACTTCTGGCCATTGTTTGTGTGGGTTTTGCATGTTTTTTTTTTACCCATGTCTGAAGGGTTTTCTGTGGTTACTGCATGTGTTAAATAAATACATTATTATGCAGGGCCTAAGTGCTGATGTGAACACATCTATGTACAAATAAATATGCTGAAATGTACAGAACCTCATAAAAATGTAGATTGTGAGGTATAAATAACAAGAATCTGCTGGGGGGGGGCATATATACAGCATTACTCCACAGGTAATATTAAACTGCAAAAGTACAATATCTCAGCATGCAGTTTTTTATAAAAAAAAAAGTTTCCATTTGAAAGGTCAATACCTTCTCACATCAGTTAAGAGAAATTTGAATTTTTGTGTCTGTTAAGGAGTATTGGAAAACAGATCCCCAAAGAAGGTGCCATAGAGTGTTCAAATGTATTGACCTGTCAGGAAAAGTATGATAGATTTATAGCACTTCATTTGGACCAAGCAGAACCTCACTCCTTTAGGCATTATTGTTTACCAGAGTGGTTAATTAAAAGTAGGTATGTATACCGCTGTTTATATTTAACAACATAAGTTTCATTTTGTGCGCAGAACTGAATGCAGGTGCTTTACTTATCTTACTTGCTGGACTGAGTTTGATATCCAGTGTTAATAATATAACTTTGAAACACAGTCTTTTTTGCTTCCTCTGTTACTCTGGCATTATTTGTCTGTTTGTCTTTCTATTCTGCTATCTCAAATGCTATACATGAAGGTTTAATGCTGTGGATGCATGTTTTATATCTGTTTATGATATGTTGCTGTATGACAATGTGTTATAGAATTTTAAGGAAATAAATACACCTATTTAGACTTGTGACTCCCACTCCTCTTTTCTGAGATTCTGCATACCAAAAGTATGGCCTGAGTTAAGTCTGTAAGGCATAATCTGTGAGCAGTATATGCATTTACCTGATCACCAGATAAATAAGTAAATTAATATGTGCTGAAGAGCATTAAAACTCTTACTATACGTTTGAAGGTCATTTTGAAAAAAAAAATTGATCTTATGTAAAAAGCAAAAGGTATTATTCAGAAATTCCTGCCCTAGTCCTGTCTAACAGCCTTACAGGATTGGTAACAGTGCACCATAGTCTCATGGGTCAGGATTTTGAGCATCTGTCTTGTAGCTAAACGGGTACATCACGTTGAAGCTAGAATTAGATTGTGTAACTCGGTATCTGCACTGATGCATCAGAAGCAGAGAGGAGTGTTGTTATGGAAGTACATGCATGTTGCCCATCTGTACCACATTTAAGGTATGCATCTGGAGCAAATATGAGCTGTACATCTAAATCACTTTCAGGATGCCTATTTGGATTACCTGTAAAATGTGTATTTGGATTATAAGGGTATAAATATGAAGAGTGTTGAAATTCTAATAATGCAAAAGGAATATCAGTTGTAAAAATATGCCTTTTAATATATGGAACTAAGAAGGAATAGCTCATCTGTCATTTTTGTATATACAGCATACTGTACCAACTGTACTTTTGTCTTTGAGCATCAACAAACTTAATATGAATTATAATGAGAGCCATGGCTGGGTCATCTAATGCTCAGTACTGATCCTCGATCAGACATCCCTCATCTCTAAGCTTTGAAGCAAAAAAAATGGTCCTTCTTCAGGAATAAAATAAAAAAAATTGAAGCAAACCACTTGTTACATTTGCAGCAAGCAGCTTTAGTTCTGACTACAAAAGCAGAAAAGCTGAACTGAACTGAATGCTGGCAGTGCACTACTGATCGAAAAAAAATTTGTTTCCCCAATCGAGTGCTCCCAGTCAGTTTCCAACATCCTTCACCCTCCAACTTTAAGTTAAGGAACAAAAAAGTCTGTTCACTGATCTGACACACCCCACTTAAGGAGTAATTCATCCATGTCCATTTTTCTAGCTATGTGCCCCCCAACTTCTTCTAAGTTAAGCAACAAAACTAAATGTTTCTTCCTACCATTAACAGCTGTAGCAAACCACTTACTGCATTTTTTATTACAAGACATTAAGTACTGAAGTGCTTCAGTCCTGTCTCCTGACTGCAAAAGTAGTATTGGCTTCCATTTCTGTACCAGCATTCAGAAATCTTGGTATGGAAATGAATCCAGCTACTGCTCTCCCAGTCATGCCCTCTAACATCTTGCACCCAAGGTGGCTGCCTCTTTCACCACACCCTACCTAACCTTTTGTTTTTTTATGGGTGAAGACACTTCTATTTTAAAACAAACCTACTTTATATGAAAACAGGCAAAATTCATTTCCTGGTATTTATAAATTTATAGAGAGGCAGGGCACTTGAATTGCAACTCAGAAACATTTATTCATTCATTCATTCATTTTCCAATACCTGATAGAATCCTGTTGAGAGTTGCTTCATGGATGAGGCCTATACCTATAGAGTGATTAAAGTAAACTGGATGGGACATTAGTTCATAAAGGAAAGTACACAGAAATATAACTTATTGCAGCACAAACACAGACACACACACACACACACACACACACACACACACACACACACACACACACACACACACACACACACACACACACACACACACACACACACACACACACACACACACACACACACACACACACATGCACACAAACACAGACACACACGCAAACGCACATACGCAGATGCAAAAACACAAATGTACACATACACATAGATACATACATGTCCACAGGCTACATGCATGCACACACACACAGAAGCACAAACAGACATGCACACACACAAACACATGCACTTACACTCAAACTCACACACTCACATGAACATGCATGTACACACATACACACAGACACATGCACACATGCACACACATGCACGAGTGCACACACACACACACACACACACACACACACACACACACACACACACACACACACGCATACATGCGCACAAACACACATACACACACACACACACACACACACACACACACACACAGATGACTTGCAGTCACTTGCATGGATCATCCTAACTCAAGTCACAGTTACTCAAGCATAACAGCTCAAGCTGGCAATTTGTACTGCATGGTTTGTTGCTCACTTCCCACTGGAATGAGAGTAATGGTACTCATCTATTCTCAGTAGGGCAGTGAGAGTAAGACAGCGGGGGGCATGGGGAGGGGATGAAACCCCACATGGGGGATACCGAAGAGCTCGCTGCCATGATTCATTTTAAAGTTAATATTCTGCAGGTAGCAGTGATTTCTAAGGACATATATATGACAGAATGCTGAATTCTGCACTATAATCAGGTGTTCTTCTGCACATAAATAAGTTTTTCTTTATCTATTTTACATTCATTTACCGGGAGAGTCCAACTGGGCATATAACCCTTTTTCAGCGGAGACCCAGGGAGAAAATTTCCATTGTTAGTAGACAATTTTGTTAGTCAAAATATCTTATAATACAATGAAGAAATATAATGACAGTTATTCATAATGAAAAAAAAATTAAAAAAAGAATAGCTGGTCTAGTGGAAGACAGGACCAATTATCTTAGATTACATTTCACTTGGAAGACAGTTCTTATGATATTAGTAGGTAGTGACACTGTATACACTGAGAGTACAATTAAGTTCCTTAATCTTATGTACAAGTTACATAACAAATTGAAGACTTAAAATCTGCTTGATATTTACATTGAGAAAGAAGGAAGCATTATAAGATAGTCATATGACTTAATTTTAAATGCTCATTACATATGCAAATAAATTGCAACATCAGCTAGAGCCATGGTTTAGGCTACCCATGCTCATCACATGTGCAAGTCCAGGCATTGGTGAGGTGGACTTTAGTGCGACACTTGAAGTTTTTTAAGCTAGTTATAGTTCTGATTTCAAGTGGCAAGGCATTCCACAGTTTAGCGATGTAGTAGGAGTATAGAGAGTCACCTGAGCTATTTTTACTTCTGGTTACTTCAATCAGAGCTTTATTAGTGGATCTTAGTGGATGGGAACTTGTATGGGGGATGATGTGGCCTTGTAGAGCTGGGGTTTTTTTTCGGGTTTATAGAACATTTGGTGTGCTGTAGAGAGTTGTGTGAGGATGAGTTGGTGGGGTAGTTCTAACCAAGATAGTTGTCTTAGGGCCTTGCAGTGATGGGTTCTAGGAGGACAATTAGTGGTAAATTTAGCTATCTTATTATAGCAGGAATCTAGCTTGGTTAAGTCTGATTTGCAAAAGTTGGTGAGGATAGGTGAAACGTACAGTAAAGTTGACAATAGATGGGTTCTAGCTGTAGTTATTCTGTTGGGTTCTAGCTGTAGTTATTCTGGAGTTTGTGGTTAGATAGTTTTTGCATCTGTACAGTGTACCAATTTTTTGTATACTTTTTTTATAGTTTGGGCAATGTGCAAGTTGAACCTCAGATTTTGATTAATAATAATGCCGAGAAGTTTGGTAGATGGTACTGGCTCGAAGTCTTATTGCTAGACATGATATTGAAGTAGGTGGATTGGGTTTCGAGTTTAGTGGGGAGGAAGAGCTTAAGTTTGGATTTATTTGGGTTCAGGATTAATTGGGCAACTGCCAACCATGACTGAATAGCATTGAAGGATATTTGGGTTATGTTCTGGAGTTCAGGCAGAGTTGGGGAAGAGCATATCACCACAGAGTCATCTGCGTACTGTATAATGGTGGCTAAAGTTGTAGCATTGTGGAGGTTATTTGTAAATAGGTTAAAAAAGAGGGGACTGAAGATAGGCCCTTGGAGCATGCCCAATGTCACTGGTAGTAAGGGTGAAAGAGCTTTGTTCCTCCGTACAGCTTGGTTCCGATCTGTGAGGTAGTTCTGGAACCCAGCTAGAGTGGAGTAGCTTAGGTTCAGTTTGGACAAGGCAGTCAGCCATTTTCTGCGTGAGACTGTATTGTAGGCTTTCAATAAGTCTAAAAATATTGCTGATACTAGCTCACCTTTTTTCTATGTTGATTGATGATATTGGTGAAGCTAATGAGGTCTGTGGTGGTACCATGGTTGAGGCAAAAGCCATGCTGAGTATTTGTAAGTAGTTTATTGTTTAGGAAATGGTTAAATACTTGGGTGTGAACCCACCTTTCAAGGATTTTTGACAGAGGGGATAAGATTGCTATGGGTCGATAGTTGGAGAAGTCGGTGGAGGGACCTCCTTTGTGTAGAGATATGATGTGTGCAATTTTCCAGAGGATGGTGATGCATTGCTTGGATATGGAATGGTTAATTAGTAGGGAAACTGGATAGGAGATGGCTTTGATTGCTATATTTAAGTATGTCGAGGGTAGGTTGTCAGCTGCCAAGGTTGTGGGCTTTAGCCTGAGCAAATATTTGTGTATGGTATATGTTGGGGCTGGTTTTAAGGTGAAGGTGTTGTTATTATCTAGTAGAGAGGTTAGGTTGATAGGAGGTGACAGGAAGTTTTGGTTAGTAAGGGTTTTGATGGAGTCAATGAAGTATTTATTAAACTGGGTGGCAATAAATTCTAGGGGGTTACCTGCAGTTGGTTGATGGGGTCCTTTCATAGTATTTTATTTGAAGTGGACCAGAATTTTTGAGGATTATTTTGGTATTTACCTTGTAAGGTAGTATAGTAATTCTTTTTGTCAAGTTTTATCTGGGTTTTGGCTTTGTTTTTTAGCTGGAGGTACTTCTGGTGAGCAACTATTGATTTTTTGTGGGTCTATTTATACCATGATCTGTTCCTTTCTTTTAGGAGGGGTTTAGTCTGTTTAGAGAGCCAGGGAGAGTAATTAGATTTTGCTAGTATCACCCTGATAGGAGCCATGTTATTAAGGATGTTTAGAAATGTGGAGTTAAAGTAGATGACTGCACTGTCTAGGGATAGAGTTTTGAGGGGTTTCCAAATGCAGAGCTTAAGGGATGTTATGAAATCTTGAGTCCTGAAATTTTTAGTGTTACGAATTTGGTAGATAGATGGGGTTTTTGTAGGATATGCCTGGTGAAGTATAATATATGTTGAGAGGTGGTCACTGAGTGAGTCGGGAAGGGTACCTGAACTATAGGAGAGAGTGGAGTAATTGGTGAGAATCCAATCAAGAATTGTTTCCTTTTTAGTTATTTTATCAAACCTTGTTGTGGTTTGACTTAATTGGGTAAAGCCGTAGAGGTTGATATAAGTGGTAGGGTGGTCAGAGTTGCAGGAGTACCAATTAATATTAAAGTCCCCTAATATAATGGTCTTTTGTGGAAGGTTACAGGAAGACCATTGTAGGATGGATTCAAGTTTGTTTATGTTATTGCTGGGAGGAATATAGATACCTATGATGTTAACATTTTATTTTTATTTTGGTTGAGTTTTATTTTAGCCAATATTATTTCTGAGTTAGAAATATTAGGGGAATTATGGCTAAACAGCCCTATTGTAAGATGATTTTTGAAGAGCAGGGCAATACCACCTCCTTTTTTTGTTTTCCAATCTTGCCTATAAATGTTATAGCCAGTGGGAAGAATTTTGTTATCTAGGATATCTGGTTTGAGCCATGTTTCGGTTAAAGGACTATGGCAGGGGAGTATAGAGATAGGGTTGCATGAAGTTCCTGTATTTTATTTACAATGCTTCTTATGTTTAAATTTATTATGAGTAGATCATTACTTTTCTGGGAATATTAAGAGAGTGTTTTTGAGCATTGTTAGTGTTGTCCTGAAAAGGTGTGGGTCCAGGGTTGGGGTGAATGTCTCCACTAAGACTGAGTAGGATGGCTGCTAAGTAGTTGTTCTTTAGGTATTTGAGTATTAATTTATTGTATTGCATGGTTGCCTGTAGGCTAGTATATGGGGGAACCATTTAAGGGGGCAATATCTAAAGCTGTGTAGTTGTAGATGGCTGGGTTTATGGTGAAATAAATTGGTTTAATTTTGAATGGGCTTTGTAAGTAGTGAAAGTAAGTGTGCTGGGTGTAACTTAAGTTTGTGTGATAAGATGTAAGGCAGGACAGGGTGGTGATAGTGAGTAATGCTAGCCAGTGAAAGATTAGCACGGTGTTATAGAAAGTGGGTGAGGATGGTGAGAATGAGGTGGGAGTGTATTATTTGGGAAGAGTATGTAGGCTGAATAAAGTGTTATAGAGAATGGAGAGCACCACATCCTTTTCTGGCAACTGTAATGCAGGGACTCTTATGTCCTCATTTTAAGCAGCTGTTAATATCCCTTCCTATGAAGTTCATGAATAACTCCCCTGTGGTGACTGTTCAGATGGCTATTTAGGGTAAACATTTTTGACACCTGACAGAATATCCCATACATACCCAAAGGCTTGCTCTAATCATCAGCAGTATCTAAATATTAATTAGGGACAGTGGCTTGTGTATTTTAACACTGTTCAGCTGTTAGTCATTTACTGCAAGGTTTGCAGGAATTATGTCATAGTGTATGGGATCCTTTAGGGTTACTGACCTCTCTCTCTATTTTGTCATTCTTGATAAATCCATATCTGTAAGGAGATACTGGTTGAGGAGGATTATTTTATATTGTTTGGTATTGTTATGGCTATTTCTAAAATGGAGATTGCTTCAGGTATCCCTGGTAACATGGCATGCTTTTAGGTAAAATAAATACGCTCTTCCAAGAACTTTTCTGAGTGTATTTAGCTTTACTTGTTGTTTAGATTCTCACTTGAATGTGCATGTAAAATGTATATGCTCTTCACTAATATGTAACACTCCCACAAAACACACACATACATACACATAACACACACACACACACACACACACACACACACACACACACACACACACACACACACACAGCCAAGAAAGCTATACATACTAGTTATAAAAGTGCCAAAATGTGTAAATACAATTCATATTTGCAGTAATATTGTTTTCAGTTAAACTATATGCTAAGTATCTTTAAAGAGTATTATTATTATTATTATTATTATTATTATTATTATTATTATTATTATTATTATTATTATTAATATTATTATATTCCTATTTGCCTGCTGACAATCAGTGGTCATAACAAGCAGCAGTTAGGGAATTTTATGCTGTGCCTTACTTTCTCCATATGTGCTATAGATTGCATGATGGGTTGCACATGCAATGAACTGAAGCAGTGCCTGCCCTCAACTTCTTTAACTTTGTTAGAAAGATTAAGAAACACTGCCCATTATTATTCAGAACTTATTTGCAATGATACTACACATTCTGATCCAAAATAAATTGTTGCTATACAAGCTGCCAAATTTAGTGCCAACTTCATCTTATCCACCATCATAAAGCCCCAATTCTTCTGTATCTGACCCCTTAAGATCACTGTGGAACAGCAAATCTAGCAACTCTTCCTAATACAGAGTCCCACATCCATCGGCTGTAACAATAAACCACAAAACTTAATAATTAATGCCAAATATGTCCTACCAAAACTTCTATTATAAGTCTTTAGCATGGTTCTTGCTACAGGCTATGTCCCTGAAGCCTATGGAATAGCCATTATGATGCCCCATAAGGAAGGTCCAACCACCAACCCTGGTAATCATAAACCCATTAGTCTTATCTTGTTTTTAATGTCACTGACTGTGACATTCCTTGCCGCATACATCTATACATTGTTAATCTCTTAGCCCTGGATCCATATCAAACTGGCTTTTTCAAAGGTATATCCTACATTCTTAACCTTGTAAACTTCTTTGAAAGGGTAGCTTAAGCAATTTACGGTGATTACTCAGTGCATACTGCATACTCAAATTTGGCCAAGGCATTCAATACTGTCTGCGGTGCTGGCATCCTTGGTTAACTGGTAAACCTAAAGATTAATCAATGTGTAGTAAGATCAATAGCAAACTAGCTGTCAGACAAAACACAGTGTTAGAGCTGCATGTAACATCCCAGTAAGCAGAAATATCACAAGCGGGGTTCCTCAAGATTTGGTGCTGAGTCCACTTTTATTTGATATTTATTTTTCTGATCTACAAGCCAATAACCCAGGTGTCCAGATAACAAAATTCACAGATGAGTTTTTTATTCAGCAAAACAATATTGTAATTTTCCTGCCTTACTAAGCTAGAAAAGTCCAGTTTCAGATACTTGCTGATACCTGGACTGTGTTTAAGCTTCTGTGTTGGCCAGACCTTACTTGGGCAAAAAGGAAGTTTCTTTGTTCACCAGTGAGAGTGGGGAGCTCTGAACAGCCTACCTGTCCTTGGAGGAGTAGTTTCTGTCCAGAAACTGTAGTTTTATTGGCCATTTTGGGCTAATGTCTATCTCTTTAATCTTTCTGGTATAAGAACCGCATTTGCGCGGTTTTGTGCATAGTGCAGCGGCGGTTAGCTAAGGTTAAACTATTCCTGGCTCTGCTGAGTCTGCTCTTCAGATTTTACCTTAGCACTAGCCAGTTCTTCCAGATTTAGCACTCAAATCAGCACTTTCAGACTAGCACTTGATCCAAAAAAGAGACAGAAGCACAAACAACCTATAGTACTCGATCCCCTACAGTTGTTTGTAGGGAACAGTCAAACTACTCTCCCCATCAGGTAAATAAGAATAAGTTCCGAAACTCTCTCAGGCATGTCCATGAGCCAGCTCCCAGGGTATTCTCTTGTTCACCTGATGAATATGGGCATCCTGAGGCAATGTCACAACTGCCTCATGTACACAGACAACCCTCTCCTCCTACCACACAACAACAAAATCTGCGAGAGATGCACTTACATAGCCAAATTTGAGGCAAAGCTCTCTCCAGCCACAACTGGATTTAACAGTCATGAGGAGAAGGTACCAACCTGCAATACCCCACTCACTGCATATAGACCCACCAAACATGCAACTGCAAACCCCACACATAGATACACAAAGACATATTTGGAGGCTCTAAATAAAAATCTGCAGAAACAGCAGAGACCTCCAAAGCAGACATGCAAGCAACCTACATCCACTAACACACTGAAATCAACACATAACCTCCAAAACCAGTATGCCAGACAACCACAGACCTTAAGGCGAAACACCATACCTAACACACTTGTAATAGGTGATGCCATTTCCAGGCACACAGATGTCCCTCTCACCAGACTGAACAAAGAGAAGATCACTATCAGGTGCTTGTCGGGTACCAGAATTCGTCACATTACCCACACACTCAGGTCACTCCATGACAAGTACAAATACGACTCTGTCATTGTCCATGTTGGTGTGAATGACCTGAGATGTACCTCCCTGGACTACATGAAAAGGGACATAGAAGAGCTCGCTGATCACGTAACAAGGCAGGTACAACCCTAGCCATGAGCGGCATCTTACCCTCACCAAGAATGATACAGTACAAGGAAAAAATGATAAATTTCAACAATTGGCTAAGTTTCTGGTGTCATTCAAAGGGGATCCAGTATCTGTCTGCCTGGGGTGACATGCTTGTCAAGCCTCGATGCTTCGCCAGAGATGGCTTGCATCTGTCACCCCTGGGAGTCAGGATACTGTCAAAGGCTCTTGCCACCTCCATAGTGCCTTTTTTAGGCAAGGCTCAAAAGACAAATCCACCGCCATAACAAGTACCAACGACAAAATCTGAGGGTCATGCTGCTCAATGCTAGGAGTTTAAACCTCAAAATGCACTCTCTCGAGGCACTCCTCAATATGGAGAGCATTGATATTTGTTCAGTAACGGAGACCTGGTTCAAGGCTCAAGACAGCACCCCAGCGATACCAGGCTATAACTCATATCACACATTTCGGCCACAAAACCCAGACCGAAATACAAAGGGAGGAGGCGTATCCATATTCATCAAGGATAATCACACCTCTAGACTGGTTGCAAAGTATGATGCCTTGGAGATCATCCAAGTGCAACTTACAATGGACAAAACTGCAATTCAGATTGTAGCTTGCTACAGATCATCATCTCTGACCCAAGGCACCCACTTCTTGTTCCTTGAGATACAGGAAAACATGAAGGTCCAACTGAACACCCTTAAACTGGGTGATTTCAATTACCCAAACATTAACTAGGAAAACTACGGAAGCACTAATACCTTTGCTCAGCGCTTCCTCGAATATATAAATTCAAATGCCCTGGACCAGCTTATTAGCACCCCCATGAGAGGTAACAAAATACTAGACCTGGTTATCACCAACATGGGGGATAAATGCTCCACTCCTGTGGTAAATTCCGCATTGGTCAGATCAGACCATAAACTCATCACCCTAGATATCCACATACCACCCACACCCCCTCCCAGGGAAACCACTGTAAAACACTTCTCCAAAGCAAACTTCATGCTACTCAAGACAGAACTGGCAAATTTTGTTACTCCCGCACAGAATGCAAATATAATTGAATCTGCTGTATCCTACACAAAAGCACTCTACAAGCACTTACACGAGTGCATGGACCATGCTATCCCAAACAAGACCAAGACCCATTCCTCCAAAAAGAAGAAACCAGTCTAGTGGACCCCGGCCATAAATAAGCTCTACAATAGAAGGAAGAAATTATTACAAAAAAGAGTAAAACCCCAGGAATGGAAGTGATCCCTGACCAATCTTAGCAAAAAGCTAAGAACCCTCATAAAAAACTATAAGGCGAACTTTGAAAGAAAAATCGCAACAGACACCAAAGACAACCACAAGGCATTTTTTAGCTATGTCAAGAACCTAAACTGCAACACTCAGATCTGCTCTGAGCTACAGCATAATGGTTCAAATGTCACAGAACCAACTGATATCGCCAATATATTGGCAGATAGGTTCAGTGCAAACTTTACCCCACCCTCACCACCTAGAGGGCCCATATCCATACCAGACGATTGTGCTGCCCCTGAAATCACAGACACCCATGTGAAAACAGCCCTCTCCTAAGCAAAAAATACAGCATCCATGGGACCTGACAGCAGCCCAGGCTGCGTGATACAGAACTCCAAAACGAATTAATCCCACACCTTAATACCATGTTTAACCACAACCTCACCTCAGGCTATGTGCCCACAGAGTGGCGCACGGCAACAGTCATCCCACTCCACAAAGGAGGTGCCATCACTGACCCTTGGAACTACTGCCCCATCAGCCTAACAAGCCTAGTCTGTAAGGCCATGGAGCACATCATCATGGAACTCATAAACAGGGACATTGGGAACCTACAAACTCTAGACCCTACCCAGTTTGGGTTTGTAAAGGGACGGTCATGTCTCCTCAATCTGGTTGACTTTTTCGAAAAGGTCACTGAGGCAATAGATGAAGGGAAGGTGGTCTACACAGCATACCTTGATCTTGCCAAGGCCTTTGATACCATTCCCCACTTGGGAATTATAGACAAACTCACTAACCTAAACAGAAACCCCTACGTAATAAGATGGATTGCCAACTGGCTCACAGATAGAACCCATTCGGTGAGAATAGGAAATGCTAGATCAGACTCCAAACCTGTGACTAGTGGACTATCACAGGGCTCAGTATTGGGACCCCTCCTGTTCGGCATCTATTTCTCTGAGGTATAAGCAAACACGGAGGGATTATGGCTAACAAAGTTTACAGATGACTGCAAACTGGGCGCTATAATTGAGACTCCTACTGATGTAGACATCCTTCAGAGGGGTCTCACTGATACAAATACATGGTGCCAAAATCACGGCCTCAAGTTAAATGCCAAAAAGTGCATTGTCATACCTTTTGGGAAAAACCAAGTACCAATGAATTACAACATAGGTGGCAGCCCACTTATCACAGAGAGTTTGATAAGAGACCTAGTAACACAGGTGGATAGTAACCTCTCCCTCGACAACCACATCACTAAAGTGGCTAGAAAATCCTTCTACATGGCCCATCTTATCACAAAGGGGTTTGCATCTAGGAATAAGGAAGTTATTGTCCCCCTCTACTCATCACTTATTAGACCCGTAATTGAATACAATGCCCCGTTCGGGATGTACCTTACAAGACATCTGCTACAACTGGAGAGGCCTCAAAAGTACTTCACTAAGAGGATAACGAACTTAAACACATGCCCTATGCCATGAGGCTAGAAAAACTCAAACTATACTCGGCCGTGTACCAACTACTCAGAGGTGACCTATGCTTAACATACAAGGCTATGGCAAACCCCAAATTGCTGGAAATGCTCCACCTATGGAAAACCCAATCCACCAGAGTTACACGTTCAAGGGACATTAACCTGACAGCAACAATAAACAGGACTTGTTGGAGGGACAGGTTCATGTCCCAGAGACTCCCCTTGCTCTGGAATAAGATCCCCATATATGTGAGGCAGAACCCCTCACTAGCGCTCTTCAAGAGGAATCTTGATGAGTGGATGAGAAACAGGAAATTCATCCTGGGATTCACGTCTGTGGCCCTGCTCAACAGAGGAGCAGGAAACTAAACCTCATGGGAGGCGAAAACCGAAACATTTTGGCTAGGCTTAATTATGCCCTAGGGCCAATAGCCTAGTATCTACCTATGAACCTATGAACTTATGAACTTCCACCAACGTGAAGTTACTCCAGTATGAACTGGTCTAACCTAACAGCTGCTGCTGGTCTCAAACTGAATGCCAAAAAATGTAGCATAGTCCACGTTGATAAAAGAAATAATTCTTCATCATGCTACATATATAGCAACCCCCTTATACTGCCATTAGAGAGCCAGTTATATTTTTAAATTTCTCCAGATTTTTAGGGTTTCTGAAACCATCATAGGAATGGACCCCATTCCTGAGTCAGGATATATTTAAAGTTAATAAATTAATACTGCATCAGTCTTTGATGTTTGTCAGCAATGCACAACTTAGCACCTGCAATATACCCAAAATGACCTTCTTTTGCAGGTTTTTTTTTTTTATTAACCCTGTTGTGCCTTCAACTACTGGAACTATCTGCGTGTCTATATTCCACATTGCTCTAACTTCTGCTTGTGTACCTTGGTACTTTATGCCCCCATATTACACAGGAGAGAGTAAGCACTAGGTGTAGCTATTCTAATGATTAATGTTACCTTATCTTTTTTTCTTTGACTACTATATCTATTTTTCTTGCTTCTGCTTTCATAACTGTATTGAATGATCCCATAGATTAGAACTTAATTTTCACAAATTCTTTGAGAATTATGTTTCCAATGTTTCTCAGCAACCGGTGTGTTGTAGCACATGTACAATCTGCACTGCAGAGATCATACCACATCATTGTGCCTTTCAGCAAAAAGAGCCTCAGCCAAAGTACATTGCAACCACTAACGATGCACAGCTGTTGTAGCGCTGTACTACACGGCCTCCATTGTCCTTGATTTCCCTTGTATTCCTATAGGATTTGTAAACTATTCTCTCAGGTATCTGCTATCTTTAGTTGCCATTACTAACCTTACATCAATTTGGCTTAAATTTTCCTTTCCTTAGTCATTAATTTTTCAAAACCTTGATCAAGATGTGGTTGTTCCAGGAGTTCTCCATACTTTCTACTATATTTATGGATCTTCAGTTTTCTTTCCTTTTCTTCTTGTCATAAGCTTTATATTCATTTTTTTTTTTTTGGCTACTTCTTATTTGGTTTTATAGGTTCATAGGTTCATACTATGCTATCTGCCCTAGGGCATTTACAAGCCTAGCCAGAGTGTGTTTGGCTTTCGCCACCCATTTTAAATTTATTTTGCTATGCCCTTTTTCGAGGTTAGTATACTGTGCCTCTGTCTAACAGTGACACAGAAGTGATACCCGGGGTAAACCTACGATCTCCCATCCACTCATCAAGATTCCTCTTGAAGAGAGTCAGTGAGGGACTCTGCCTAACCTGGACTGGGATTTTATTCCAGAGTGAAGGGAGCCTCTGGGTTATGAATATGTCCCTCCAGCATGTCCTATTTATTTCAGTGCTGAGGTTCAAGTCTCTCGAGCTCGATGGGATTTGGATTTTCTGAGGTGCAGCATGTCCATTAATTCCGGGTTGGACATGGCTTTATACATCAGGCACAGATCGCCTCTGAACAGGCGGTATGCCACTGAGTAGAGCTGGAGTTTCTTTAACCGGGCAGCATATGGCATCTGTTTGAGCCCTTTGATCTGCTTGGTGAGGTACTTTTGGGGTCTTTCCAGTTGCTGCAGGTGTCTGGTAAGGTACATCCCAAAAGGGGCATTGTACTCAATTATGGGCCTGATGAGGGATGAGTAAAGAGCACTAAAGACGCCCCTGATCTAGATGTGAATCCCTTCATGGTTAGGTGGGCTATATAAAATGTTTTTCTAACCACTTTGGCCACGTGGTTGTCAAATGAGAGATTGCTCTCAACTTGGGTCCCCAGGTCCCTAATTACTTCTTCTGTACTTAATGGATTACCACCTATGTGGTAATTTGTGGGCACTTTGTTTTTGCCAAAGGGGATGACTATACACTTTTTGGCATTTAGCTTGAGGCCATAGCTCTGGCACCAGTTGTCTGTTTCTATGAGGCCCTTTTGGAGGATGCTTGTGTCGACTTGAGAGTCGATTATGGTGCCCAGTTTGCAGTCATCTGCAAACTTGGTCAGCCACAGTCCTTCCATGTTGGCCTGTACCTCCGAGAAATATATACCGAACAAGAGAGGCCCCAGGACCGAGCCTTGTGGGACACCACTTGTAACTGGTTTGGAGTCTGACATGGCTCCAGCAATTCTAACCATGTGGGTTCTGTCCTTGAGCCAGTTTGCAATCCATCTAGTGACATAGGGGTTTATATTTAAGCTGGTGAGCTTATCTATAATGCCCGAGTGGGGTATTGTATCGAAGGCTTAGGTCCAGGTAGGCTGTGTGGACCACCTTCCCCTCGTCAATGGCCTTGGTGACTGTTTCAAAGAAATCAACCAGGTTTAAGAGGCAGGATCTGCCCTTAACAAAGCTGAACTGGGTAGGATCTAGTGTTTGTAGGTCCCCAATATCTTTATTTATGAGGTCCATGATGATCCTTTCCATAGCTTTGCAGGCTAAGCTAGTCAGGCTTATGAGGCGATAGTTTCCAGGATCCATTGAGGCACCACCTTTATGGAGAGGGACCACTGTTGCTGTACGCCACTCTTTGGGCACATATCCTGTAGTAAGGCTGAGACTGAACAGTAGTTTTATGTTTGGGTTTAGCTCTTCTTGGAGTTCATGGGGACACCATCTGGTCCCATTGATGCTGTGTTTTTTGCTTTGGAGAGGGCAGCTCTTACCTGAGCATCTGAGATGTCAGGGGGGCAGCACTCTGCTGGGATAGATATTTGCCCTTTTGGTGGGGAGGGGGGGAGAAGTTTGTGCTGAACCTGTCAGCTAGAATGTTGGCAATGTCTGTGGGTTTGGTGTATTTTTTGTCATTTTGGACTAATTCTGAGCATATCTGGGAATTACCACCCAGGTTCCTAACATAACTAAAGAAAGCCTTGTTATTATCCTTAGTGTCCTGTGCAATTTTTCTCTTGAAGCTGGCCTTAGAAAATTTTATGTGTGCCCGTAGTTTTTTTGCTAATACTGATCAGTGATGCCTTCCCTTTTTGGGATTTTGCTCTATCATTTAGTAGCTTCCTCCTTCTATTGTATAGTTTGTTTATGGCTGGGGTCCACCAGACAGGACGTCTGCCTTTGGAGGATTGGGTCTTGGTTTTATTTGGGATCGCATGATCCATGCATTCCTGAAGGTGTTCATAGAATGCGTTTATAAAGGGTTCTGCAGTCTGGGCCGTATTTTCCACAGGCCCGGGGGCTTTGAAGGATTCCACCTCAGTTTTGAGGAGTGTAAAATTTGCTTTAGAGAAGTTTTTCACTGTGGTTTTCTGGGCAGGGGGTGGGGTCAGGATGTGAATATCCAATGAGATTAGTTTATGGTCTGATCTTACCAGTGAGGGATACACTTCTGGTCTGGAGCATAGAGTCCTCATGTTGGTGATGATCAGGTCCAGTATGTTTTCCCCTCTTGCGGGAGTGGTAACAAGTTGTTCCATAGCATTTGAGTTTATAAATTCTAGGAACCTTTGGGCTAGGGTGTTGGAGCTAGAGTAATGCTCCCAGTCTATGTTTGGGTAGTTGAAGTTGCCCAATATAATGGTGTTTGGAGAGACCTTCATATTTTCCAGTGTTCTCAGGAAGGCCGAGTGGGGTTCCTGGGTTTGGGAGGGTGGTCTGTAGCAGGCTATAAGCTGGAAGGCAGTTTTACCCACTGCTAGTTGCACATGGATAGTCTCTGATGCTTTGTGCTTTGCCACCAACCTGGAGGTGTGGGTATCTTTGATGAATATCGATACTCCCCCTCCTTTTGTGGTTCGGTCCAAGTTTTGGGGCCGAAAAGCATGGTATGAGGTATAACCTGGTAGTGCTGGGGTGCACTCGGGACCCCTGAACCAGGTTTCTGTTACTGCACAGATATCGATATTCTCCATGCTAAGGAGAGTTTTGAGTGCGTGCATCTTGAGGTTTAGACTTCTGGCATTGAGTAGCATTACTCTTAGTTTCTTATCCCTTGTGATACCTATGGAGGTGGGTTTGTCTTTTGAGCCTTGCCTAAAAAAGGCACTATGGGGGTAGCAAGAGCCTTTGCCAATATCCAAAAGCCCAGGGGTGACAGGTGCAAGCCGTCCCTAGCGAAGCATCGTGGCTTGTCGAGCATATCATCCCAAGCTGACAGGCATTGGATCCCCTTTGAATGACACCAGTACTTAAGCCAATTGTTGAAATTGATCATCTTGTCTTCATATTGTGGCATCATTCTTGGTGAGGGTAAGATGCTACTCAAGGTCAGGGTCATACCGGCCTGGGCTACATGCTCAGAGAGCTCCTTTATGTCTCTTTTCATGTAGTCCAGGAGTGCGTATGCCTCAGGTCATTCACACCAGCATGGACAATGACTGAGTCATATTTGTACTTGCCTTGGAGTGACCTGAGTGCTTGTGTTATGTGGCGGATCCTAGCGCCCGACAGGCTGATCACCATGACCCTCTCCTTGTTCAGCCTGGTGAGCGGGACATCAGTGTGCCTGACGATAGAGTCACCTATTACAAGTGTATTAGGTGTGTTGTTTAGTCTTAAGGGCTGTGACTGTTTGGCACACTGGCTTTGTGAGATATGTGTTGCACGTGTTTTGTTTTGGGGTAGCGGCTGCTTGGGTGTCTGCTTTGGAGGTCTCTGCTGCTTCGGCAGATCTTTATTTAGAGCCTCCGAGTATGTTTTTGTGTGATTATGAGTTTGGTTTGCTGTCGTGGTAGGTCTATGTGAGACTGGAATTGTAGTGAGTGTGGTTTCCTTCTCCTCCTGACTGGTTATGCCAGTACTGAGTTGAGAGAGCTTAGCCTCCAGTTTGGCTATATGGTTGCATCTCTCACATGTGTTGGAATTTGTTGGGAGGAGGAGAGGGTTGTCTGTGTACATGAGGCAGTTGTAACATTGCCTCAAGATTCCCAGATTCACCAGCTGGACTGGAGAGGAGATTGACAACTGAGCTTTGGACATGCTAAAATAATATTGGGAATTCCTTAATAATTGAAAACCAGGGCCAGTGGGGAGTGAGGGTGTAGTGCTTTTAATTTTTAGTGCTGACTTATATAATTGCTTTAGTGAGCAAGTGCCAGGTAACTTAAGTGCAATGTGTTACAGGTAACTTAAATGCAAAAATGACAAACAGTAACTTTCTTTCAAGTGAAACAAGGAAATAAATACAGTAAGCAATGCAGATATCACTAGTGATCCACAGAAGCGCTGAGAAGCCCCGTATTAGGTGGAATTAGCGTTCCAGGGAAATAACAAGCAAACAACACGCATATAAACAAAGCTAGATTCAGCAGGCCTGGATCTAGTCTATGCTTCAGCAAACAAGGTGTACCAATTTCAGTAAGATACAGTTCAAATATTCAGGCACTATAAACCTTTAACCAGAAATTCCCAGCTCAGAAGGGCAGAGTCCAGCCTCTTCTCCCACAAGAGTGCAGACCACAAACCTTCTTAATGTAAAATAACTGGCCTGAAGCCCAAGTGCTTAAACCAGAACTAATACACTTTAAGAATAACAGAAACTGGGCTCTCAATCAGCACTTCCCAACTTAGAAGGATGAAAGCTACTTGTCCTGCCACCACAGTGCATGCCACAAACCTTCCTAATGTAAAACAACTGGTCTGCTTTTGCAAATTTGAGCAGAGATTGCTTTCACTACAAATGGATGTGATGATTTCAACAAACACACATGCAGGACCACAACTGCAGACCTATACACATAGCCAATTTCAAAGAGGCTCATACCTCCTTCAGACCCAGGGACATATAGCCTTACCATGCAGTTGTTTTACATATCATTTGGCAAGCACAAAGCAGTTTCCTGTTTTTTTTGTTTTTTTTTTTGTCCAACTGATCCAGTGCTTTGTAGGCAAGTTAATCACACCAAATCTGTAAATTAGAACAAAAGAGTAAGCTGATTTATAACTTAAACTGTATTTCTAGATGTCAAGGGAGTTTTCAAAACTAACTTTTGTCTTCTAAAATGGTCCTTGCTGAGCTTTGCTCTCATTTGTCCATGTCATCTTATTGCCTTTCATCTACTCCCAGATGTGTGTCACATGTAAACATCTTTATTGAATTATCACTTATTAACATAGGTTCATAGGTGTTTACTAGGCAAATGACCACAAGGGTCTTTTTAAGCCTAGCCATGCATCCCAAATCTCTGACAAGTTCTGATACCCTTGATAAGTGTAAGCGTGGAAAATACAGACAACTTCTAACTTCCATGTATCTGAACCCTGGGCCTACTATACATACAGCTGTAACTCTACTCATTAAGCTATGTGGATATTACATAGGTTCATAGGTTCATAGGTTCATACTAGGCTATCTTCCCTAGGGCATTTATAAACCTAGCCAGAGTGTGTTCGGCTTTCGCCACCCATTTTAAATTAATTTTGCTATGCCTTTTTTTGAGGTTAGTATACTGTGCCTCTGTCTAACAGTGACACAGAAGTGATAGCTGGGGTAAACCTACGATCTCCCATCCACTCATCAAGATTCCTCTTGAAGAGAGTCAATGTGGGACTCTGCATAACCTGGACTGGGATTTTATTCCAGAGTGAAGGGAGCCTCTGGGTTATGAATCTGTCCCTCCAGCATGTCCTATTTATTTCAGTACTGAGGTTCAAGTCTCTCAAGCGCGTAGCTCGATGGGATTTGGATTTTCTGAGGTGCAGCATGTCCATTAATTCTGGGTTGGACATGGCTTTATACGTCAGGCACAGATTGCCTCTGAGCAGGCGGTATGCCACTGAGTAGAGCTGGAGTTTCTTTAACCGGGCAGCATATGGCATCTGTTTGAGCCCTTTGATCCTCTTGGTGAGGTACTTTTGGGGTCTTTCCATTTGCTGCAGGTGTCTGGTAAGGTACATCCCAAAAGGGGCATTGTACTCAATTATGGGCCTGATGAGGGATGAGTAAAGAGGCACGATGACCTCCCTGATCTAGATGTGAATCTCTTCATGATTAGGTGGGCTATATAAAATGTTTTTCTAACCACTTTGGCCACGTGGTTGTCAAATGAGAGATTGCTATCAACTTGGGTCCCCAGGTCCCTAATGACTTCTTCTGTACTTAATGGATTACTACCTATGTGGTAATTTGTGGGCACTTTGTTTTTGCCAAAGGGATGACTATACACTTTTTGGCATTTAGCTTGAGGCCATGGCTCTGGCACCAGTTGTCTGTTTCTATGAGGCCCATTTGGAGGATGCTTGTGTCAGCTGGAGAGTTGATTATGGCGCCCAATTTGCAGTCATCTGTGAACTTGGTCAGCCACAGTCCTTCCGTGTTGGCCTGTACTGCCGAGAAATATATACCGAACAAGAGAGGTCCCAGGACTGAGCCTTGTGGGATGCCACTTGTAACTGGTTTGGAGTCTGACATGGCTCCAGCAATTCTAACCATGTGGGTTCTGTCCTTGAGCCAGTTTGCAAACCATCTAGTGACATAGGGGTTTATATTTAAGCTGGTGAGCTTATCTATAATGCCCAAGTGGGGTATTGTATCGAAGCTTTTGCGAGGTCCAGGTAGGCTGTGTGGACCACCTTCCCCTCGTCAATGGCCTTGGTGACTGTTTCAAAGAAATTGACCAGGTTTAAGAGGCAGGATCTGCCCTTAACAAAGCCAAACTGGGTAGGATCCAGTGTCTGTAGGTCCCCAATATCTTTATTTATGAGGTCCATGATGATCCTTTCCATAGGTTTGCAGACCAAGCTAGTCAGGCTTATGGGGCAATAGTTTCCAGGATCTGTTGAGGCACCACCTTTGTGGAGAGGGACCACTGTTGCTGTACGCCACTCTTTGGGTACATATCCTGTAGTAAGGCTAAGATTGAGCAGTAGTTTTATGTTTGGGTTTAGCTCTTCTTGGAGTTCATGTAGGACGCAGCCCGGGACACCATCTGGTCCCATTGATGCTGTGTTTTTTGCTTTGGAGAGGGCGGCTCTTACCTGAGCATCTGAGATGTCAGGGGGGCGGCACTCTGTTGGGATAGATATTTTCCCTTTTGGTGGGGAGGGGGTGAGAAGTTTGCACTGAACCTGTCAGCTAGGGTGTTGGCAATGTCTGTGGGCTCAGTGTATTTTTTGTCATTTTGGACTAATTCTGAGCATATATGGGAATTCCCACCCAGGTTTCTAACATAACTAAAGAAAGCCTTGTGATTATCCTTAGTGTCCTGTGCAATTTTTCTCTCGAAGCTGGCCTTAGATGATTTTATGAGTGCCCACATAGGCAATCATACATTTATATTAATGAAAACAAACCACACTGACATATTTTCAGCTGCAAACATTATACACCACATATAATCTTGTATACAGTTATTGTTGATCAAAGCTCATTCAATTCCTGCCTTCCCTTAAATCTCATTACTCTTCCAAAACATTATTCTGCATGTATTGTTCCCACAATTCCCATTTTTTCTTTGCAATTTTCTCCTACCCTTTTCTAAAGAACGCACTTCCAGTTATTTTATCTCTGTTACTATATTCACTACTTCTAGTACTGTTGGTTTAGACATTTATTTCCATTTTCCAGTAACTGCTTTTTTGGTAACCACCGGAATTAAACTCAGCAAGGCATAACTATGTCTAAACAATTCCACTTCTCTATCACAGCTCAAAAAATAATTTTCTTAGGTATTCCAATTTGCTCACCCAGTATTTCTGACAGATAGTCTACAGGGAGTTTTTAAAATCAAACAACTCATTACTCTCCCAAAAATATATTCCCAATTACCTCTTTCTTTCCCATCACATCTCTGACTTTTGCAATCTAACCTCCTCGGATTGATTCCTATACTTATCATGCAATATTTTATATGCCCTACTAATTATCCCTTGTTAAAAGCAGTTTCTGTTCCTGATTCTACTAAACAAAACTCTACCAGTTCTGGCCTTTCGCTTAGTATTCCCTATTTCTTTCTCTGTGCCTGTACTCTGAGATCAGTCCTTGATAGGGAAGGCAATCTCTAACCTGCAGTCCAAATATGTTCTTGGCCTCTCCCCATTCTATTACCTTTCCCTCTCCAATTATTTGCTTCCAATATCTTGGTCACTTTGCCAATGTTTTCCAGTAAATTCCAGCAACTCTTACCTATTCACTGTACCCCTAATTGCAGTCATCCATATCAGCAGAATCTCCTTTCACCATTCATATGTTGGCTTGGTTATTAGAATATGTTCTGTTACTTTATAAATATAATATTATGCATGGTTCTTGTTATTCTCCTTAAGAATCTGCATCCAAAATCCCAGTCTCTCCTTATTTTTTGAGCTTTCCCCTTTTTATCATCATCCATTTCCACTTTGAATTATAACATTCTGCTTGTACTCCATATAGGAGCCTCAACTGTGTAACTCTGAAATACCACTTCAAATCAAGTAATCCTATACCACTTTGCCCTATTGGCTGGATCAACTTATCACACTTGACTTTTGCCCTCTTGTAAAATATATCACATCTGAATGTCTTTGTTTGTACATATCTTCAAAAAGCTATTAAGCTGCAATGGCCATATTAATTTGTACAGCTTTATTTTTTCTGCATAAATATGCTATTATATCAGTCTGTTTTTCTTTCAGAAGTCAACTCTTCTTTTTTATGCATTTTGGTAAGCATCCGTTTTTCTTTTCCTTGTAACACTTCCTCAGTTGCATCTTTTTGCAGGCAATCGAATATTTCTTTATCCAAGAATTGTTTTAATATATTCTATTATATTAACAATCTAAAAATTTTGATATTTAACTTTTTAATAGTTTTTCTGTTGCAATTATTTTTCTCTCCAATAGCTTCTTTCTTGCTCTTGTTAATTATGCCTTGTCTTTGGAAATTCTAGATTTGGTGTGTAACAGAAACAATTTCTTACCCTCAACAGTCCACTTTATTGCCTCTGGACCTTCATTTTTATAATTGTTGTTGTTGCTTGTGGACTGTAATTTCTTTTTGCCAAAAGGGCCACTCATACCACAGCCTAGCTTGGCCATAACAATGTTTCCATGTTCTGGGGATTCTGCACTGTCTTGTGGATGACTTCCTGTCCATTGCGCACCATCATATTTCCACTTTAGTTAGAAAATCCTTCTGCCTATCACAGCTACTAATGAAGGTTATCTTATTCAGAACCAGCAAAGTCTTCCTTCCACTACATTCATCTTTTGTCTGCCCCACCATTGAATATAATGCTACATTTGGTACTTAAATATCAGAACAAATTCCTCAGCTGGAGACATCTCAGAGATCCCTATCCAAAAATGTTCCAGACTTCAAGTTCCTTAGTTATCTAGACTGAAAGGCTGCTATTTCTCTCTCTGTATTCAGTTTCCTATATACTCCTCCGCTGAGCTCTTTGTATGGCATTTTGGGATGTGAAAGAATTAATCTTCCTACATTTTGCCATCAAAGGATTAATTGTTCCTAAAGTACACATATAAAGTACCTCACTCTCTATTAACAAATGAGTATATATGTTGGCATGACAGATTCTTATCCCAGTGTATTCCCCACTTATAGAATAAACTACTCTCTGCATATTAAGCAAAATTAGTTCCTTAGCTACATCCATGACTAA
This sequence comes from Protopterus annectens, assembly GCF_019279795.1. Taxonomy (NCBI): domain Eukaryota; kingdom Metazoa; phylum Chordata; order Ceratodontiformes; family Protopteridae; genus Protopterus; species Protopterus annectens. The sequence continues at coordinate 597,566,095 of NC_056736.1, forward strand.
ACTGGACAGATGGGTGGCCATTCACAAGTTCTTCTATGACCTATATTGTGTGCTTTTCCTTGAGGTAAGGGGTAATACTTAATACTGGGTTTTTTGTGCTAGGATGCTAATGATCTAAGGATTGATCACCTAGTACCTACCTATAAAGCTATGAAACTAAAGTCATGTTCAGATTTAAAAACAGTCTAAATATTTCTCTTAGTCGTTTGATTTCAGGATAACTTTCTGAATAGATGTAATTGTGAGTGATGCAGAGCTGTTTAGCCAATGATGTGGAATGAGCTCTGTTAAACATATCCTAGTGCATCATCTTTCTTTACATGTCTTTAAAACATTGCACTTCGACTATGGGCTACAACCTGATAGTTACTCTGGTGTAAATCATTATATGTTACTTTTGTTTTCAACACACTGGAAGTTCTTGATGATACAGGCTTCCAGTGACCTCTGATGTCTATTAGTCAGACAATTGTTTTAAGAACCATCGGGTACTTTGGTTTCAGGATTTCATCCTTCACAGTGAACTGGTTTAGAATGTTTTTTCATTCAGTGTCTGATATGTAACTTCAGTCCATTTTGGGTCATGGACTAGAATCTCTACCCTTCTCTAATCAAAATACCAAAATTCCATGATTGGTCATCTACCAGAATATCAGTCCTTCTTTATTCATGTTGAAGAAGACCCTTCATTCCTTGGTGATGTAGAAAAACATCAGTCCTTCTCTAGTCATGTTGAAAAAGATCCATCATTCTTTGCTCATATAGCAGAACATCAATGAAGACCCGTCATTCCTTGGTCACGTAACAGAACATCAGTCCTTCTTAAGTCATGTGCAAGAAGATCCATCATTCCTTCATCATGTTGCAGAAGATCTACATGGCTATACAATAGTAATGAGACTGTACATTAACTATGTACCATTGCACTGAACTAAGTTATGAATCATACTTCTCAGCTATCCAGAATTCTGCAAAATGTCCCCTGGTTTTGGTTCAAATGTTTGCTCTGCTCCTTGTAAAATATTTGATTTTCTGATAAATTACTAAGGATTACACTCAGTCAATAATGCCAGAGGGTTAGCGTTTTATACTTCTTATTGTTCAGAAAATGCATGTCCATGCAAAACATATTGTTCAATTAACTTTGTTTATGAAAATTAGAATAATATTTAAAAACTGTACCTGATTTTGGACCGTTGTTCCACCCTTTTTTAGCTTTGTCCACAATATTTGAGCAAAGGTACGGCATGAACTATGTACAAATTTGAACTCTGACTGGTTTATTTATTAGTCTACTATATCTAGTACAATGGCAGCAGACTTTGAATGGGATACAATTGTCCTATTGTCCATCACAACTTCCTTTGTTGTACCTGACAGATGGAAAGCTCTCACAAGCTTTGTAATAGCCTCTAGATGAGTTTCAGCAACAAAAGTCACTAGCTTATTCAAAGATTTTTATTCATTTATTTTATTTATTTTATTTTACATTTGTTAACCGGGCTAGTCTAGCTGGATATATGTCCATTTTCAGTAGAGGCCCGGGGAGAAAAGCTCCAAAATTTTACTACAGAGTCCATTAAGTCCTGACCCTGACTATTTGCTATCATTTCTTAGATAATATATAATATATAGTATAATAATATTTACTTTTTTATTTATTTGCCTTTGTTAACTGGTATGGTCCACTGGGCCAAAAAAATGACCATTTTCAGTGGAGGCCCAAGGAGAAAAGCTCCACATACAAAAGAAATGTAAACACAATCACATTTTCTACATACATAGAGAGAGATAAGAACTTAAAAAAACAGACATAAAATCTTCCATAAATTTCTAGCTAGAATAACAAAGGCAGTAGACATATACAAAATATACAAAGTACAATATATCATCTGCTTTGGATACTGTACAGTGAAGACAGCAAGAGATGGGGAGAAAAAAGTTAGTGAGATCAGGTGGGAGAAGATGCTCTGTAGTCGTAGCCACATGGACATTTCCCTAGGGCTAAGAGATGCTGCTTTAGAGAATTTTTGAATGATATGTGATTGGAAATAGTTCTGATAGAGCTGGGTAGGGAATTCCAAGTTTTAGCAATGGTACATGAGTAGAGAGATTGACCAACTGCTAGATTGGGCATTTGCGCTTTTAGAAGGAATTGATTTTCCGATCTGAGTTGTCGGGAGGGCTTATGGAGAGTAAACAGGGAGGTGAGGGATGTACAATTGGAAGGTTTGGTAATGATATTGTGAGCTGTGGTTAACTGCAAGTAGGTTAAGTGATGGGGAAGTTCGATCCATTTTAGTTTGTGCAGGGAGATGCAGTGATGGGAGGAGTATGTTTTGTTGGTAACGAACCTGGCAACCTTGTTATAACAAGACTCGACCTTGGATTTTAAGGAGCTCTGAATGTTAGTGAACAAATGGGCACTGTATAAAAGTGAAGAAAGCAAATAGGATAGTGCAAGGGCTTGTCTAGAGGTGGGTGTGAGGTACAATTTATGCTTATAGAGGGTGCCTATTTTCTGATTTTTTTTTATGCAATTTTGGATGTGTAGATCGAAGGTTAAGTGTTTGTCTATTATAAATCCTAGAAGTTTAGTTTGTGATACTGCTCTAATGCAGGTTTTGTTTTATGAATAGATATTAAAATCTGCTCTATTTAGGGGGGTTGATTTTTTGGGGGTGAATAGAAGCAGGTTAGTTTTGGGCTAGATGGTTATTATTCATTCATTCCTCAGTGATTGAGAAAGCATATTGGGTCCTAGCTAGGAGCTTGTCAGCAGAGTCAGCAATGCAGATAATGGTTGAGTCATTTGCGAACTGTATTACAGGATTTAGGGAGAAGGTGGAGTGGAAATCATTAATGAATATACTAAAAAGGAGAGGTCCCAATATGGATCCTTGGGGAACTCCTGTGTGTATATTGAGGAATGGTGAGAAAGAGTGGAGCCATTTAGTGGCTTGCTGTCTGTTGGCTAGATAATATGTCCCTAACCATCTCCAAAGTCCACAAAAAGCTAGGGACCTTATATTGCAGCAAAGAATACCCTACAACCGAGTCTAGAATAACTATAGTTTGAAACCATCTCCTATCAACACAACTTTATGGATCACCAGTCCTAACAAACATAAGTAAGGCTGGCCTTAATAAACTCTCCACATGCTACAACAAATTGGCCAGATTTGCAACCGGTGCCAAATCTCATTCTGATCACTGACAATCCTTACTTACATTACACTGGCCTGAATTTCCCAATTTATTACGCTACCACCAACTCAATCTCACACACCAAATACTATATTATCCTGAGAAAACCCCTGCCCTAGCTGGATTACTAAACTTCTACAATACTAATAGACAATTACGCTCCACCAACAAAGCCCTGATCTAAAAGGTTCCTTGTAAAAATAGCTCTGGGGAATCTCTCTTCCCCAATGAAGTTGCTAAGGCCTGGAATACCCTTCCTCCTGGCATCAGACTTCAAAACAGTACTGTAACTTTCAAGAAACATCTTAAGTCATACTTTCTCACCAACCGGCTATGTTATTGCGCTGGCCCACCTTGACCACCTTCAATACTTTGCAAAGCTACTACTTCCTTAAGCTGCTTTGAGCACTAATACTGAGCTCCACCAATGTTCGTCTACTTATACTTATTTTGATGATGTTGCCAACTGTGGATTACATTATAAACTTATTTAAATCCCACAGTTTGTAACAATGTATTTCTGTATCCATCTGACTAAATGAATCAATTTAGTTTAGGTTTGAATCATATGTTCTATTCATCCATTTGATGTCGGGTATCTTGGACGAGATGTGATGTGTTCAGACAGTTGCAAAAGTCGTGATTTCTTGACACATGAACTAATGACCATTGTCTGACATAACTTCCTGTACAGCATTCCTAGCAAATATTGATTTCAGTACACTGATTATAATATTGGTTACAATGTCCCTTAACTGAACCATGTCTGGCTACTTTAAATAGTAGTCAACAGAGAGTAAGAACCTGAGATTATTGTACTAAAATAAGTCACTGTCATACTTTAACAAAATTAACAAAGGAATTTCACATGGAATTAATTCCTCCTTCTGATTTTTATTTTGTTAAATGTCACAGTGACCACAATCTTGCACCATTTATTTTATCTGTGTACAAATACAGGCCCAATACATAATATCAAGAGTTCCTTCTTTGCACTTAGACATGTTGAGATGAGAGTTACTGGGGAGCGCAGTGGTGCAGTGGTTAGTGTTGTCACCTTACAACAAGAATTTCCTAGGTTTGATTCTTGGCTGGGGTGCCATTTGTGTGGAGTTCATGTGGGTTTTCTCTGGGTGCTCTGGCTTCCTCCCACATTCCAAAGACATGCATTAGGTGGACTAGACACTCTAAACTGGCCATAGATGCAAGTGTGTGGTGTGGAACAACTAGTGTGGCTGGTTAAGCCACCTGGTGGTGTAAACTTTGACTCTAGATGATTCTCACTGTTGAAGTAACATCCCACCCCATGGGAAAAAAGGAGTTGTGGATATGAGAGTCTTACAGTATTAGTAACATCTGGCTTTTTAGTTGATTAGATATGACTATTAGTTTTACACCTAAGCTCTTGTATGCATGACAGTTCACCTTTGAATGGAGACTACGGCTTCATTAGTAGATGTACGTGTTTCACAGACTCTGGCTATCTTATAATGATACCACGGAAAAGCTGCAAAACTGTATCCCCAGATCACCTTTGCGTGCTGTTACTTGCAAATGTGTCTGCACCCAAATCTTCTTTAAGCAAATCTTTTTTTGCATTCCCTTGAGAAAAGCCCTGCTAAGATTATTTAGTGACTACTGAACTTTTTGGCATGTACTGCACTTGTAGGTCATACTTCTGTAAAACACAGCAACACTCTCTGTAATAAAGATGGTGCCTGCTGTAGATTTATTCAATATGCTTTGTAGTGGTTTATGATCACATTCTACACTCAGAGGTGTAAGTAGGGAGGGGTGAAGGGGGCAGCCATCCTCGATGTAATGAGTTAGGGGCATGATCTGGAGATGTCAATCGATTTGTAGCACAGTAGCGCAGCATCAGCATTTATTTCTCCACCGGTATTTCTGAATATCAATATAGAAATGAATACCTGTCAGGATTGAAGCACTTCAGCTCTTCATGTTTAGTATAAGTTGTAGCAAGCAACTTGTTACAATTAAAAAAGTTGTTTCCTTTAATCCTGAAATAGGACCTTTTTTTCTCCTCGGCTTACCATTGAGGGGTACCAGCACTAGTTGCTAAATGAGCCAATTACACAGCAGGTCTGTCTACAGCAATATACTGCTCAGCAACAAATATGTGGAATTTCTAGCATACAAACACAATTGGTCGTATCTCCTTGTCAAGCTCAGTATATTGAATCAATGTATCTGTTAATTCTTTGGATACATAACCAAATAATGTACTTTCCTGCAGAAGGAATGCTCCTAACATTTGCTGAATGGCATCAACATCAACTTAAATGGTACAGGGTAAGGTAATGTCATATTACTTCACTGTGTGTAGTGTTTACTTACCTTTGCAGTAAATTAAAGCTTCATTCTTGATTGATTAACCAACTTTATAATGCATCGTTGTTCTAACAGCTTTCACAGACATGCTGTTATCTCAGAAGTGTGATATGAATTTTTGTAGATATTGTACCTTTCCCAAGAATCACATTAGAGATGACTTAGTTGGCTTTTTCATGTTCGCTATTGCATGCACTTTTTCAGCATCTGTCTGTAGACAAATGATCCATGTATTTCAGTGAAATGACTCCTGTTTGATCTTTTGTTATACTTCAGACCTTGTGATCTTGGTCTGTCCAGCAACTTAACTGAATGCTTGCCTTATCACTGCTTTGTAACACTTTCAGAACCTCATTCATGTTTGCGAAAAGACTTTGGAGCACATCTGGAGCTGAAGAAATCCCAAAGGCTAGCCTTAAAATATGTATTAACCAAATATGTATTAAATAAAGAACTTTAACTCTCTACATCAACCTAATTTGTCAAAATCCATTGTTTGCTTCAAGCACTGAAAAGAAAATTGGTTATGGAACTGCAGCAACCACTTCTTCAATAGTCAGTTCACTTGACCTTGAACTATGTTTTTTTTTTTTGTCATCTCATGTATCATTGGCTTCAGGGTCCTGTGTTGCCATTTGCTCTATATACTTATCCTTAGTAGTTCCCTTGTGTGTCAGCACACTGGCATAGATGTATGCCAGGGAGGGGTCTCCAGTGTGAGAGAACCCAACTCACAGGAAGTCCTCCAACTTCATGGAGATACGTTCTGTGGATTCTTCCTTATGCACCCTCCAGATCTGATGGGGTAAGGGAAGAAGCCAACATACTGCAGCTCACAGTGGATTTCTAATAAGCCCTAGCCACAACCTGTGGATGTTCTACTTAGAAGCTGGGTGGACAATGAGGTGCGACCTATGAGAGCCTAAGGCCCCTAAGACAGACATGTCTTCCTGGCCTACCTGCTTCTACCAGGGCTGAAAAGAAATCTGCCTTTGTTAATATAAACCCACCATAGCTATGTGTATGCCCATCCTCTCTGCCACTCCTATCAAGTTTCAGAACCACTAACTGAAAGTGGGTTACCTGAACTGTAGTCAGGCTGGCATCACTCTATGCCATCAGAGCTGGTTCCTCTTGTCAAATTTGTTGAGGTTTTGTAGATAAAAAGAAATTCAAATACTGTTTAATCACAGCCAGCATATTATTGACCCCTTCAGTAGGTTCAGTCTGCTTGGCTATCACCCCTAATGACTCTATACACATCAAATCTTGCTCTATGTTTGTGTTATGAACATTGATCACTCCACAATGAGTGTGGATAACAGGAACTGCTTCTGGAGATAAAATAATTTGATATTCTGACTGTAAAAATCATAGTGTCAAACACTCCAGAATCATTTCTCACAATATCATTTATGCCTCTACACAACCAATGAGGGAAGTCCCTGGTTCATAGGTGGTTACTGGGCTATTGACCTGAAGGTCTTCATACACCTAACTGTGTGTACCCAGTATAATACTAGAGAAACCCAATATAAAGGATCTTGCCTAAACTGTAGATCTTAGTTAGCAATGACTGCCCATATCTAGGAGAGTTGTAGGTGAAATCCCCAGCAGGAATGCATGGTTTCCCATCCAGCCATACAGACCACACTTAAACAGTGTCATAGAGTGGCTTTGCTTGATGTGAATTGGTAGCCTATTCCAGAGAAGTAGCAACCTCTGAGAGACATATCTGTTTCTCCAGCAGGTCCTGCTTATGTCATAGACTAGGTTAAGGTCCCTGAAGCAGGTGACCCTTGTCTCATTTGACTTGCGGATGTGCAGCATTTCCATTAGGCTTGGATCTGAGATTGTTCTGTAGGCCAGGAAAAAGTCTCCCCTAGGTAGTCTGTGTGCTGCTGAGTACAGTGACAGTGACTTCAGTCTGTCATTGTATGACATGTACTGGAGACCCTGAATTTTCCTGGTTAGAAATCTCTGAGGCCTCTCAAGTTGCTGCAGGTGCCTGGTAAGGTACTTACCAAAGGGAGCATTGCACTCAATTATTGGCAGATGAGGGTTTAGTACAGGGGTGTTATGACCTTTTCCACTCTTGAGGCAATGCCTTTGCTAATGAGGTGTATGCCATAGAATGCCTTCCTTACCACAGTAGACACATGGTGGTCAAAGTTTAGGCTACCGTCAACTTGCATTCCCAAGTATCTCACTACTAAGCTGTTACATAATGTATAATTATTTATATGATAGTTTGCAGGGATATTGTTTTTACCCAAGGGGATGATGATGCATTTTTTAACAATGAGTTTGAATCCATGGCTTTGGTGCCAATCATTTGTTTCTGTAAGTCCCTCTTGAAGTATATTGATATAGTTTGGGGATTCGATGATTGCACCTAATTTGCAGTCATCGCAAACTTAGTCAGCCACAGCCCCTCTGTTTTGGCATGATCTTCTGAAAAGTATATTCCAAACAATAGTGGGCTCAGCACCAACCCCTGTGAACCCCACTGGTGATAAGTCTGTTGGCTGAGGTAAAGTCCCCAACTTTGACTGAGAGTGATCTGTCGGTGAGCCAGTTAGCAACCCACTTGATGAAACAAGGGTTGATATTCAACTGGGAGAGTTTATCAGTGATGCTCAGATGTGGGATTGATAGTCTAGTGGTTAGGATTTGTCACCCTCATCATCATGGAATGGCACAAAGCAACAGTTATCCCACTCCACAAAGGGGGAGCCACCACAGACCCTGGAAACTACCACCCCATTAGCCTAACGAGCCTGGTCTGCAAGGCTATGGAGCGTACCATCATGGAACTTATAAACAATGACATTGGTAATCTCCAAACTCAGGACCCCACCCAGTTCAGGTTTGTAAAAGGCAGATCATGTCTCCCAAACCTGATAGACTTCTTTGAAGCAGTCACCAAAGCCGTAGATGAGGGTAAGGTGGTTCACTCAACCTATCTAGATCTCGCCAAGGCTTTTGACACCATCCCCCACTATGGAATTATAATAAACTCACTAAACTAGGTATAAATCCCTATGTCACAAGATGGGTTGCCAACTGGCTCACTGATAGAACCCACACTGTGAAAGTAGCAGACTCCAAATCCAGCTTCAGACCAGTGACAAGTGGAGTACCACAGGGTTCAGTCCTGGGTCCTCTCCTGTTTGGTATCTACTTCTCTGAAGTACAGGCCAACACAGAAGGTCTTTGGCTAATGAAGTTCGCAGATGACTGCAAACCAGGAGCCATAATCAAAACTCCAAAAGATGCTGAGACAGATGCCTGGTGTCAAAGCCATGGCCTCAAGCTCAATGCCAAAAGTGCATTGTCATTCCTTTGGTAAAAACTCAGTACCATGAACTACCACATAGGTGGTAGTCTAACTGAAAGTGTGATGAGAGGACACAGGTGGACAGTAGTCTCTCCTTTGATAATCACATCGCCACAGTAGTCAGGAAATCCTTCTATGTGGCACACCTCATCACAAAAGGTTTCTCATCCAGGAAAAAAGAGGTCATTGTTCCCTCTACTCATCACTCATTAGACCCATTATAGAGTACAATGCCCCTTTTGGTATGTACATCACAAGACATCTACAACAACTGGAAAGGCCACAGAAGTACCTCACAAAGAGGATTACTGGCCTCAAAGAGATGCCCTATGCAGACCGTCTCAAAAAACTGCAGCTTTACTGCCTAACACACAAAGCTATGTCAAACCCAGAGCTTTTAGACATGCTCCACTTAAAGAAATCCCAATCCCTATGAGCTACATGTTCTAGGGACCTAAACCTTGTCACCACAATAAACAGAACATGCTGGAGGGATAGATTCCTGTCCCAGAGACTTCCCATACTCTGGAACAAACTACCTATCTATATCAAACAAAGCTCCTCATTAGCACTGTTCAAGAAAAATCTTGATGATTGGATGGGAGATAGTAAATTCACCCCAGGGATCTGGCTCTGCTCGACAGTGGCACAGGAAAATAATTTTCTTGGGTGGTGAAAGCCAGGGTACATTTGGCTAGGCTTATATAGGCCCTAGGGCCAATAGCCTAGTACCTACCTATGAACCTATGGCCGGGTTCCAATTCCTGGTTAGGGAAGCTTCAGTCCCTTTTTGGGATTGGTGAGTGGCATAATGGTTAAGGTGTTTACCTTCCAAACACAAGATACAGGGCTTTAGTCTCACCTTTGATAGAAAATGGCCTAGGCTTAAAATGGTTCCCAAGGGCAGCTAGCCTAGTAATTACTCATGAACCTATAAAGTACAGAATGCAAGAATATTTTTCTGCATGTATTGATAACATTCACTTCTTGGTAGTGAATGCCTGAATACTCACTCTTTATTGAAGATATGTTGTTTACAGACAGTATTTAACTGTTCTTGCTGCTTGTAAACTGCTGTAATCTCTAAGCATATTGCATTTTTACATGTTTTGAATGCTAGGTTAGACTTTTGCACAGCTCTATATCAAAAAAGCTTCTGTACATTGCCAGTAGTACTATACCACCCATTTTGGTTAAAAACTGCATTTTTGTCATTCAGAAAATATGTAATTATTTGAGCAGTATGCACTCTTTTAATCATACACAAAGTCAAGCATCTTTACTTAATATAAAAAGTTGCTTTAATTGTGCCTACAAGGAAACTACCTGAAGGAGCAGCTTGCATACCTTATTTTGTACACACAGCTACATCTCAGCTACATCTGTCCCAGTGGCTTCAACTTTTGCCCAGAGTAAGACAGTACCATATCGCACATTTATTTAGCTTGCCATGTAAACATAGCATTATATATGTAAACTTAGCCATTGCATTGCACTTTGCATCAGTGTCCACTTTAAACATGTGTTTTGCCATTATTTCTAAGTTTTGCTCTCAGAAATCTTTGCTGACTTTGAATGGCTCTTCAGGCCATTTCTAAATAGCTGTTTTTTTGTTTAGCATACAGACATGTTCACAGACTACACATCTTCTGCACTCACAAGAATTTCTTGCTTTAAAATTATATTCCAAAATATTAATGATTTGCTACTTCATTTTTATGCCATTGTAAGCACATTCTGGCAAAATGATTGGTGCTGCAACATAGTCTGCACAATTGAATTTTTACTGCTGTTGCATGTTGCCTGTTTTCATACCTATAACCATAGCATTTATACTGTGTGTGGTTCATAAGTTCATAGGTGTATACAAGGCCAACGACCACTAGGGTCATTAAAAGTCTAACTGTTCAACCCAAATATGACTCACACATTTAATTTATACTTGATTTATTGGCTGAGATTTACTGACTGCCTCTCTCCATCAGAGCCAGACCAGGGGTGAATTTCTGATTACCCATCCATTGGTCCAAGTTGCAATGAAATAGGGACAGGGAGGAACTCTGCTTCACATGGATTGGGAACCTGTTCCGCAGAATGGGAATTCTCTGGGAAACATACATCTCTCTCCAATATGTCCTAGTTATGTTGCAAGCAAAATGTAAGTCTTTAAATCTAGAAATTCTGATGATGTTTGTTTTGCAGGTGTGCAAAGAATTCATCAAAACAGGGGCTAGAGATGCTTTGTATGCCATGCAAAGATCACCTGTCAGAAATCTGTATAATACAGAGTAAAGAGACAGGGCTTTCAGGCAATTAACATAGGATATTGTGTTTGCTCTGTGTATTCTTTTTGTAAGGAACCATTGTGAATGTCCCAGTTGCTATATGTGTTTGGTCAGTTACCTACCAAAGAGGGGTATTATAATTTATGATGCCATGCCCTTACTTAGCAACACAGAATGATTGTCTTACTAGCTTGGACACATGTTGTTTGAAGGCTAAGTTAATATCTACAGGAGTCCCCAGATCCCTGACTGGTGAATCAACTTTTAGAAATGTTTTATTGATGACATAGTTAACTAGGGTGGCAGACTTCCCAAAAGTACTATAATGCATTTCTTGGTATTGAGTTTTAAGCCATGGCTTTGGCACCAAGCATTTGTCTGTATTAGACCATACTGAAGGGTGTTCTCATACTGGGTGATTCAATGACTGCTCCCAGTTTGCACTCACCTGCAAACATGGTTAGCCAGAGGGCCTTGACAATGTATTTGACATCCTAGAAGTAGATGCCAAAAAGAAGTGGGCCAAGCACAGAGCCCTGGGGTACTCCACTGGTGACTGACCCCTTTGTGTAGGTGGCCTCACCAGTTCTAACCTCCTGGTTCCTATCAGTGAGCCAGCTAGCTATCCAGCATGTTATTAAGGGGTTTATACCTAACTCTGTAGGTTTGTTGACAATGCCTGAGTGGAGTATTGATTAAAATGCCTTAGCCAGATTTAGGTAGGCAGTATGCACAGTTTTCCCTTCACCCGTTGCCTTAGTGACCTATAAAAAGATGTCCACCAGATTCAGAAAGCATGAGCTTCCTTTGACAAAGCCAAATTGGAATGGATCCAGTGTCTGGACGTCTCCTGTGTCCTTGTTGATAATTTCCATGATAATTCCTTCCATGGCTTTGAAAATAAGACTAGACAGACTAATGGATTTGTAGTTTCCAGGATCTGTTGAAGGTCATCCATTATGAAAGGGATGACCATTGCAGTCATCTAGTCACATGGTACAAAGCCTGTTTTAAGTACGGTTAAATATTGACTCCAGAGGTCCTGATAAGTCATGTTTTAGGCTATTCAAGAGGCATCCTGGAATGTTATCAGGGTCCACTGAGGCTGGGTTCTTGGCTTTAGTGAGTGCAGCCAGTGCATGCTCCCTAGTTATAGTTGGAGGGGTTATGTTGGATAGTATTATTAGCGGGATAGTTGGTAGTGAGTGGGGTGGGGGGGGTAAAGCTGGAACTGAATTCATCCACTGACAGGTTTTGCTATATCACCACACTCAGTGAATGTGGCACCATTAACCACCAGTTCAGCACATTGCTGTGTACTGCCCTTGAGGTTTCCAACATAGCTGTAAAAGGTCTTATGGTTATCTTTCACCTGAAAGGATATCTTACCTCAAAGTTGGCTTTGCTTAACTTGAGTAGCCCTGTTAGCTGCCTATTTACTTTGATGAGAATTTTTATCTTTATGCGAATTAATCTTCCTGATTGTTGCCATATTTTATTTTCCTTTTATTGTATATCTGGTTTAATTTGGGATGCCACCACTGGCAGTTTGTTTCTGGGGCTAGTTCTGGGCTTACTTCTGGTACGGAGTTTCTAAGAGTAATTCAGTATAGGCTGCTGTGTTCTCAGAGTTTGGAGGGGCATTGAATTTTAACATACCATCACTTAACAACAGGTAATAAATCTTGGAATACGTTTTACCTTTTACTGGTTTTAATGGGATTTCAAAGTTGATTCTGATTTCGAAGGAGACAACTTTATGGTCCGAGTGCCATTCTTTTTGCCATACCTGACTGCACGATTTCAGTTTTGTCATTTTTATTTTTATTATTTTTACTATCTATGTTTTTCAACTTATTTTCAAACGCTGTCTTAGCAATGCATACTGGCCTGTTTTCTGTAGTGCCTTTGATTTGTATATTACACAGCTCGTTTGACTCACATCTCGGGCTTTTTCAGTACTACATACATACCTACAAATATTCCAAGCACAAGCATTAATGCCCTTCTAGCTTACCAATACCCCAAAACAGTTGTTTCTATATTAAATATTCAGGCTGTTCTTAAAAATATATAAGCTAGTCCTTGCTATAACGTAAGTCAATAGTCTATTCCAAGCATCAACTGCTCTCTCAGATAACCAGTTTGTACACTCCTCATTACTATAGAATCTTCAACATAGGTTATCTGATGATTCTCTAGTACTTTTTAATAACCCCAAACATTCCAGGAGGTAGTTGTCTCTAAATGCCCTATATACATGAATAAGGTCTCCTCTTAAATACCTATATGAGACACTGTACAAGTTCAGCTATTTTAGTTTTCATAATAACTTAAATGTTCACATCCATGGATACCCTTGGTATATTTCTGCTGTACTCTTTCCAGTTTACTCATGTTTGTTTTCTTATAAGGTTTCCATATTGTTATTCCATACTCACGTTTGGGTTTAATGTAACTAACCATTTCTGATTTCCAAAACTTTATAAATGTTTTATACAACCTATAGTTCTATAACTATCATTAACCAATTGGCTGATACGATTAGAAAAACTCAAAGTTGGATCTACCCGTATACCTAGGTCCTTAAATGAGTCTACAGTTTCAATCACTGTATGTTGTCTTAAATACTCACCTTTTAATTTATGTCTGCTAAATCTCATATGCTTAGTTTTTGATGTATTTATCAGCATATTATTCTCCTGTGCCCAAATGGTCAATTTCTTTTTCAGGCATGCCCTATCTGTAACACGTAATCAGTTTACCCAATTTCAGGTCATCTGCATACAGAATGTGTAACACCTCAGATTAAAAAGATAGATGTGAAAGATATGCCCCCAGATTCACCAATCTTCCGTGCAGGACTAGCATAGTCCTGCATGGAAGTGCCCGTTTAGGAGCAGGACGGCAGCGCACCATGCATATCAATGAAGGCACGCTGCCCGAGCTCCTAGGCTTACACAGAGCATTTTTGAGTGCAGGGGGGGTGTCTGAGAGCAGAGCTCTTAGAATAACCATGCCCCTGCAAAGTAGAAGAGCAGAAAGTAGGAAGAAATGAGTGAGATCACTCATAGGTGTCTGCATATCCCCACCAACAGTTCCCTATGTGTACAACAGCAACAGTACATTAAAATGAAATGAAGAAACCCGTGTATTCATTTGGTTTAAAAATCCGAGTACAGCTAACCATAGGTGCGCGGGTGTGCCCAATGCTTAGCTACGGGTAAAGCAGCTTAAAAGGCTGAAGAGGATAACAAGGAAGATATATGCTAAAGAAGCAGCACAGCAATAGTGTAGTGGGCAGAGCATTCACCTAACAAGCAGGCATTCCCAGTTTGAGTCCCATTGCATCACATCTATTTTAGATGGCAAAGCACATTATAACCAATAGTTTTGTTGCAAAACCCACTAAATAACACATATGTATGAACTAGAGTACTGCAGGAAATGCACATGTGAAGTATCAGTGTCATAATGAATAAGGCACTAGTAACCAGGTTTAAACACAACTAAGCAGTAGTAAGCATATGTCAGCACTAGTAAGAGTGTTTATGTGCATTTGCGCGGGGAGGTAAGCAATGCCTACACAGATTAAGCAATGTGGAAGCTGAGTAGAAGAAACTGTAACCGGAAGTTAGCAGTGCTTAGCTCCGTGCAAACCTGTGTAAACCCACTTACAACTGCTTTAAAGTGCCTTAATCACTCTGTATCCAACGGCCCATGTTCTGCCCTGCAACAAAATAAACAGCCTCTGCAAGGCTCAATCCCAGGACCATATACACCTTACACAAAGTGATTTACCACTAAGCCATGCCAGATATACATAAAATCTGATGTTTTTAGAAACATAACATCCAGCCCAGTCATGCAACAGTACAGAGAATGTATACCAACATCTAGATGTATGTGTGTGTGTGTTTGTGTGTGTGTGTGTGTGTGTGTGTGTGTGTGTGTGTGTGTGTGTGTGTGTGTGTGTGTGTGTATGTGTGTGCGTGTGTGTGTGTGTAAATATATTAATATATAAAAAGATACAACATAGCTATATATGTAGTTATATGGGTTCCGTACTAATCCCCAACGCACTTTTTCCCAAATCACTCATGGCTGAACATACTTACGCGAAAATGCTGTTCACCGAAGCAGCATTTTCGCATAAGTATGCTGTTCTTGAGGCTGTACTACAGTGCAGATAAGGGAAGATTCCCTTTTCCCCACTGTAGTGCGGTCTCAGAGTGAGAATATTAAAGTAGGGGGTGGGGGGCACAGCCCCCCCTACATGGGCCCCCCTGCATATACGCCTTTTTCTTTTCTTTCTTTCTTTTTTTTTGAC
This sequence comes from Protopterus annectens, assembly GCF_019279795.1. Taxonomy (NCBI): domain Eukaryota; kingdom Metazoa; phylum Chordata; order Ceratodontiformes; family Protopteridae; genus Protopterus; species Protopterus annectens. Next base: position 597,581,609 of record NC_056736.1, read on the forward strand.
ACATTTTAATGAAAGTGCTTTTTCGGTAAAAGTGCTTTCATTAAAATGTTGTCTGTGATGTTGGGTTTGACTATTGCAGCTTCGTGCAATAGTCCTTGACCCAGTTTTATATATATATATATATATATATATATATATATATATATATATATATATATATATTCAGCAGGATAAGTTATTTCTTACACTTATTTCACTGAACTGCTCTTCTGAAACACTTATAATTGTGATATACAGTTGATCTACTACATTTTGCACTGTTATAAAGCTTTTTTTATTGTTTCACTGAATTTATGTACTGTTTTATACTGTTTTAACTGTATTTTTCATTGCTAATTGCATGTTTACTGAATTACTTAACTGTAAACTGCTTTTTCATACTGAGAGTTGTATTTTCTGTTTGTGAGTGCTCTATCCGAGTGTTTCTGTGCATTTTTGATAATTGTCTGTTTACAGTTAAAATCATTCTCTAGAGTCTGCTCCTTGATCTGTATAAAACTTTCATTTAGTGGCTACAGCTAGGAACTGTAATAGTGTGCATTACTATAATTGCATTTTTTATTTAATTACTAAATTGTAAACTGCTTTTTAATACTGAGATTTGTATTTTCTCTCTGTGGGTGTTATTTCTATGCTTTTAAAGTGAGGTTTCTGTGTTCTGCTCAGGTGGTATAATCTTGATAGAGGCCTGTTGTCTAGGCTGGTAGTTTTGTTTGAGTTTCGTGTGTTTCTGGAAACCATTTTCTGCTGATTGTCTTCATTGTTATAGAAAGTAACAAGGCCTCCTGACCTACTGTAGTACAAGTGATTGGGTAATAGCAGGGGCTGAGTAGTAATTTGATCTTCCAACTCTTCCATTCTTACTGCTATATAAACCCAGTGTCTTATAAAGGTTGTGCTTGTATTGTCAGGCTCTGGCTTGCATTGCATAAGTGGAAATTCCTTAAGACTCCAAGAGCAGGATAAGTTATTTCTTACACTTATTTCACTGAACTGCACTTCTGAAATGCTTATAATTGTGCTATACAGTTGATCTACTACATTTTGCACTGTTATAAAGCTTTTTTTATTGTTTCACTGCATTTATGTACTGTTTTAACTGTATTTTTCCTTGCTAATTGCATGTTTACTGAATTACTTAACTGTAAACTGCTTTTTCATACTGAGAGTTGTATTTTCTGTGTGTGAGTGCTCTATCCGAGCTTCTCTGTGCATTTTTGATAATTGTCTGTTTACAGTTAAAAGCATTCTCTAGAGCGTGTTCCTTGATCTGTTTAAAACTTTCATTTAGTGTCTACTGCTAGGAACTGTAATAGTGTGCATTACTATAATTGCATTTTTTATTTAATTACTAAATTGAAAACTACTTTTTCATACTGAGAGTTGTATTTTCTGTTTGTGAGTGCTCTATCTGAGCTTTTCTGTGCATTTTTGATAATTGTCTGTTTACAGTTAAAAGCATTCTCTAGAGTCTGCGCCTTGATCTGTTTAAAACTTTCATTTAGTGCAGGATTCAAAGATGGCTGCCATTCTGTGAACACTGCTGAACTACAGCTCTTCAGATAACCTGAGGAAATCTAAACCATGAAGTGATACCAAGAACTTTTTAACAATAAATCTACGTAAGAATAACTACAACTTCATTTAATTGTCCTTCAACAAGGAAAAAAACAAGGAAAATTACAATATTTAACAGGATTACAGTAGATTAGCTGGCTCTGAAGAGAGAATCAAACAAAGGAACCGTGTGTTCGGTACACTCTGAGTCTCTGTACTGATATAAAATGTCGAAAGAGGGAAAAGCTGTGGCGCTTCCGGAAGTCCAGCTGTATTAACTGTCCCCCATCGCGAGCGTTTTGTATGGTTTCCAGGCTTGGAAATCCAAAGAAAACTGTTTTCAGCTTTGTAATGTATAAACAACATAAAGCAATGATGTTTTACAGTAATTTAAGCACATAGGAACATGCTAATACAGCTACATTTCATATGATAGCTTAAGTTTTATAGTATATAATAGACAAATGGGGAACAGGAAATATTTGTGTTTTTGTTTTTGTTTTTCTTTTTAAGATAAATAGATGTTGTTTTATTATTTTAGAATTAGCCTGGAAGGACATATTGAGTCCCTTAATACTAGTGAGTGACACATATATAGGAATTATACTAGACATTTTATATAAGTATAAGATATAACTAAATTTATATAGTACTAGTTAGATGTGACATAGTTTTATACTACACTAGTGGGGTAACAGTGTAAACATTGAGCTAGCCATCACTTAACAATATTAGGAGATAGTGTCGAGCTGAAGTATATAAACAATGAAGGACTTAATATATCCATTAGGAAAGTTAATTATTTTCTGTTTTTCTGTTAACACCTATATTTTTATATTGATATAACAGATTATGAAGAGGGGTTTTTTTTCTCCCTATATTTGATGCTTAAATAATAGAAGACAATGTTGACCAAATATTGGATTCTCATTTTACTGAATGACATTTGTATGCTATCATAAATGATCTATACTGTTTATATCTAGCTAGCTAATCAAAACAATTGAAAGCTTTTTGTACATTATTGTAATATCTTCAGCATGATTTACTTAAACAACAGTTACCAAATGAGATGTAGATGAACAGTAGTGTTTGGTAGGGAATGTTTAGATTAGACTTTGTAGAATTAAAGTTAGTTTATATAGGTGCTATCTATTGGATGTTTTTGAGTTGTTATAAACTGAAGATTCTACATATTTTTACTTTATTGACCTTTTTAGTTTTTTACGCTATACAGGACCTATATATGTCCTGGTCCGGGGGTAGAGTGGATAGGCACTGGTATAGGACAGGATTTCAGGAATGCTTCCATATTATATATGTTTTAAAACTATTTTGATTTTATCTTATGTTTTCCCTTTTAAATGTCTGCTATATAAAATAACTCATTGAAATGTGGGAAATAAACTCATGGAACATAAAAGGGCTCCTGAGCTTAAAGAAGAGGAAATTATTTTTTCATTTACTTTTGCAGGCTAAGGCGTCTTGCATATTACTTCAAGAAACACATTTAACTAATGATCAATGGGTTGATATTAAGAAGAGGAATTGGATTAAAGAAGTTGTAGCCTCAGAAGGTAAAACTAACAGTGCTGGGGTAGCTATAGTTATTAAAGATCAATATCAAGGGAAAATTTTAGACTCTAAAATAGATAAAGAAGGAAGATGGTGTTATGTTATTCTTTCTTCCACTCTTTTTGATAAACCCATTTTACTTTTAAATGTATATGTACCTTGTAATAATCAACAACTTTTTATAGCATCACTTTATCCAATTTTGACCCAGTTTGATAAATATTATATAATTATTGGAGGGGATTGGAACTCTTATCAAAATCCGAAGTTGGATAGATGTTGTCCACAAAGAGCATTTAATAGACAAGCAGTAATAGCAATAAATGATATAAAGGAGGATTTCCAACTATATGACCCTTTTAAATATTTAAATAATCACCTTAATACAAATAACTTTACTTTTTATTCAACATGTCACAAAATATGGTCCAGAATAGATTTCTTTTTGATTTCAGGAACAATGATTAATTTTGAACCTTTAGTTTCTATACATGCTCGTTACTTATCAGATCATTCAAAAATTTCCTTAAGCTTTACTAAAGATCCTAGAGACAGCTTGCTGCAAAGAGGTTATAATTGGTCTCTTAACCCAAATTTGTTAAATAAGGAGGAAATAATACATGAAATTACAAATTTTCTAAATGGCTTATTAAATAGATTAGAGGAACAGCAACATGCACCGGATATCGAATGGGTGACAGGTAAAGCACAATAAGAGGGATCTTTCTGCAAAAAGCTTCATATTATAAGAAAATACAAATTAGAGAAATACTAAAATTGGAAGCTAAAATAAAAATACTTGATCAAGAATTGATTCAGAATTATAATACTCAAACAGAGACGGAATTATTTAAATGTCAAAAAGATCTCTTTTTAATTCAAAACAATAGACTGACATTTCATGAGCGTAGGATGTTAGCGAGGTATGCCAACCATATGCAAACACCATCAAGGGCATTAGCTAGAATCATTAATCAATTGAGAACAGCAGTACAAATTTCGGAAATACAATTTAAGAATACAAGTTATTCTAAAACTGAAGATATTATTGATATTTTTGAACAGATATATTCTAGTATTTATGGTGATCAAAAGGATGTATCCTTACATAGAACTAATAAAGGATTCTTACAAACAATTAATTTTCCGAAGATAGATGATAATTCTCAAAAAGATCTGATTAAACCTATATCTGATGAAGAAGTAATATATATAATTAAACACATAAAATCACATAAAGCACCAGGTCCTGATGGTTTGACGGCGGAATTTTATAAAACTTTTTGTGATATTTTTGGTAAAATACTCTCGCGTGTATTTAATTACATAATCAATAATAAAATTAATTACCCTCATTTTAATGCCTCAAAAACTATTCTTATACCTAAAGTTAATTCTGATGCCCAAAACCCGGATAATTATAGACCACTTTCTGTAATAAATGCTGATATGAAAATTTTGACCTCTATTCTAGCTAGTAGGTTAAAAAAAATAATGAATCAAATAATATCTAATGAACAAGCTGGCTTTATAACTACTAGACAAACTAGTGATAATACATTAACACTTCATACATTGATTACTTATGCTAAACAGAAAAATTTAATATGTATGCGCTCATACTTGATGCAAAGAAAGCCTTTGATAGGGTTAATATAATTTTTTTTATTTGATACTTTACCATATTTTAATATACCTCAAGAATTTGTTCTAATATTAAAAATTTTATACAATAATCCTTATACAATTCTATACATAAATAAAAATTTCTCGAAGAGAATACAGATCAAAAATGGAACCCATCAAGGTTGTCCTTTGTCCCCTTTACTATTCAATATATATCTAGAACCCTTATTTTTATATATTAAACAGAATGTATATCATAATGCCCCAATACTTTATGGAACTAAAACAACAATGTCAGCTTTTGCGGATGATCTCAATATATACTGTACAATTCCAATTTCAGACACTAAAAAGTTATTAAAAGCAGTAGATGACTTTGCAGAAATATCTAACTACAAAATTAATCTTAAAAAAACTAATTTATTCCCTTTAAGAACTCCCAAACCCTTTTCGCTTTTACCATTAGTGGGACAGGTAACATTTAAAGATAATATTAAATACTTGGGTATTAACTTTTCCACAGATGATAAAGACTTTTATACCATTAATATTAAAATGGTTTGGGATTAAATAATATCTGATTTTATGGAATAATTTAAGATTACCAGTATTAGCGAAAGTCTCAGTTATTAAAATGAATATATTACCTAGATTATTATATATTTTTAGATCTGCTCAAGTGTTAATTTCTAAGAAATTCTTTAAACAAATTCATAAAGAGTCGGCTAAATTTATTTGGGAACCAAGGAAAACTAGGATATCATATGATAAATTAACGACCCCAAAAAATAGAGGGGGATTGGACTTACCAAATTTTGAAACCTACTATTTAATAATAAACTCTAACAGACTCTTAAGAATTGGTAATTATGATGCATTCAGTGCTAAGTGGTCATCAATATGGGTAATTTTGAATTATAAACATATACTGAAACTGAATATTAATCCTAAAGCATTACCCTTCCTAGGAAAAGACAAGTTGAAATTATATGCGATAATGGATCACATTAAATTATATATAACATCAATACAAAATTTATTTCAATCATTAGATCTTACTCAGCATATTATGGTCTTTCAACCTTTTCATAGGAATCCCAACTTGAGATTAAATAATCAATTAATAGATCTTAAAAATTTCCCATTAATAGTTAATTTAACTTTACTTGACATCTACTCATATCTTAAATATTCAGCTAATGAAATAAGACAAGAATTGAATCTACCTAAAGCTTACCTAGTTATATTAAGACAAATTAAGAAACTCTCTATAAGTTACTTTAAGAATTTCAAACCCAGAGATGAGGATTTAACAATATGCTCAAACTTATGGCAAACTCTTCAACAAGAGGTTAAATTTATAACCGCTGCAAATAAATTAATAACAGAGTTCAAAAGACAAAATCCCATTGATAGAAAAAACTCAAATATTAAAAGCAATCAATTTAACAACAAAATCTAGTTCTCTTCAAAAGTTGATGTATACTCAGCTTATGCTATGGAATAATGCATATTATACAAGCCTTAGCTTGCATAAATTAAATTCTAAAAAATCTCCAAATTGTCCATACTGTAAAGACCAACCTGCCGATCTTCTCCCTATGTTCTGGAGCTGCAAATGCACATATAAACTTTGGAACTCTTTAAAAATACAACTTCAAAAGATGTGTTATCAAAGTTCAACACTTTCATGGGAATTTATGATTTTATATATCCCTCCAAAAGAACTTTCTAGGTCACAAATCACTATATTTATTAATATCTTTTTATTAATGAAACTATATATAGCTACAAATTGGTTAAAATCATCTCAAACTTCATGGGATAATTTTAAGATTCTAGCAATGAGACATATATTAGCCCACAAATTACTTCTTCATGAACATAATGAAAATATTAATAATCCGAAAATATGGGAACAAGTGTTTAATATTATATTGGTGTAACACTTTGAACCTAAATGTATTCGGAGTCATGCATACATTTTAAGGAAACCTTTTAACAACAAATTGTTTATTACTTGAATCATTCTTAATCATTTTTACATCTTCTTGTATAAATTAATGTTACAGTTGGAAGCATTCATGTAAATATTGTATATATGTTATGGTGTTATTATTAGAAACATTATTTGGTATTTATCTTTAATTTTGTTTTTGTTTTAAGTTTGTATTGAAAATGATAAAACAATAAAGATTTATTATGGAAAAAAAAACTTTCATTTAGTGGCTACAGCTAGGAACTGTAATTTTTCCCACCCACCCTTGCTAGTGTTGTGTGTTCTTATACTTGGTGGCTTTGCAGGTGCCCGCCCATACTGTATATTTGATCTGTGACACTCCTCCCAGTCTAGTGTCATTAGTTCACTCAATCTAATAGAGAACATTTGTGAAGGCCAACCCACTCAGATTCTTAACGTTGAATTAACTTTTGTTCCAGCTTTCTCCATTTCCACATTTACTGGGAAAAAAAATTCTAAGCTTGCTTCCCCCCTTTCCTGTGGCAGGTCTTGTCCAGATATGGATTTGCTGTGTCCAGGATTGTTTGTGAGCTCCTAAGCCCCCCCCCCACTTAACTGGGGTTAAACTATTCCTGGCACCATAAAGTCTGCTCTTCAAAATTTCCCTTGCAACTAGCCAGCTTTTTAGTTTTGGCACTCAAATCTGTTTCTTTGAGCTCAGCACTTGTTTAGAACTTATTGTAAGCACTAAATAAGTTACAAATTACTACAGCACTCAACTTTCCTCACTTGTCTAGAGGAGAACAGTTTTTAGCACTTAATAAATAAGCACCTATTCAGGCATGTCTAAAGGTCAGCTCCCGGTGTTTTCTCCTGTCTACCTGATGAATCTTGGCATCTTAGAACAATGCAGCAATTGCCTCATGTACACAGACAGCCCTCTCCTCTTACCACCCAACACTACGACCTGTGAGAGATGCACTTATATAGCCAAACAGGAAGCAAAGCTCTCTTCACCAAAGACTGGCCTAAACAGTCAAGAGGAGAAGGTAAACACTTGCACCGCACCACACTCATCACATAGTCCCTCAAAACCTACACCACCAAAACACACACACAGAAGCACAAAACACACACCTACATTTGCGGAGGCTCTCAGTACAAATCTGCCCAAACAAGAGAGACCTCCAAAGCAGAAATGCAAGCAACCTCCACCCCCAACACAACCCAAATGACACATAGCCCACATGCTCAGTGTACCACTCAACTACAGCCCATAAGGCATAACATACCCAACACTCTAGTCATAGGTGCCTCTATAGTCAGGCACACTGATGTTCCACTCACCAGGCTAAACAAGGAAAAAGTTACTGTCAGCTGCCTGTCAGGTGCCAGGATTTGCCACATAATGCACATACTCAGGTCACTCCACAACAAGTACAAATATGACTCTGTCATTGCCCATGTTGGTGTGAATGACCTGAGACATACCTCCATGGACTACATGAAAAGAGACATGGAGGAGCTCTCCGATCTTGTAGCCCAGGCAGGTATAACCCTAGCCCTGAGTAGCATCCTGCCATCATTCAGAATGATACCACAGTACAAGGACAAAATGATTAGCTTTAACAATTGGCTAAGCTTCTGGTGTCATTCTAAGGGAATCCAGTATCTGTCTGCCTGGGATGACATGATCGACAGACCATGCTGCTTTGCCAGAGATGGCCTGCACCTGTTGCCCTTGGGATTCCGGATACTGGCAAAGGCTCTTCCCACCCCTATAGTGCCTTTTTAGGCAAGGTTCAAATGACAAATTCACCACCATAACAGGTACAAGCAAGCAAAATCTGAGGGAAATGCTACTCAATGCTAGAAGTCTAAACCTCAAAATGCACTCACTCGAGGCACTCCTTAAAATGGAGAACATTGACATCTGTGCAGTGAAAGAGACCTGGTTCAAAGTTCCAGAGAGCACCCCTGCATTGCCAGGCTATAATTCATACCACACCTTTCGGCCACCAAACCTGGACCGAAACACTAAAGGTGGAGGCGTGTCCATATTCATTAAGGATATCCACACCTCCAAGCTAGTTGCTCAGCATAATGCAACCAAGATTATCCAAGTTCAACTAACTCTGGGCAAAACTGCAATCCAGATTGTAGCTTGCTACAGACCCCCCACCATGCCCCAGGATTCCCACTCATCTTTTCTTGATACACTGGAAAATATTAAGGTACAACCCAGCACTCTAATAATGGGTGATTTCAACTACCCTACCATTAACTGGGAAAACTACTCATGTACCAACTCTTTTGCTCAACGTTTTCTGGAAATCATCAATTCCAATGCCTTGGATCAACTTATCCACACCCCCACCAGGGGCAGCAATATCCTAGACCTGGTCATCACCAACATGGGTGACCGGTGTTCCACACCAGAGGTCAGCTCCTCATTGGTCAGATCCGACCACAAGCTAATCACCCTAGACATCCACATCCCGCTCCCACCACCCATTAGGAAAACAACCGTAAAAAATTTCTCCAAAGCCAACTTCACATTACTTAAGACAGAAGTGGCAAACTTCACGACACCCATGCAGATGGACAATAGAGGTACGACTGCTGAATCCTACACAAATGCACTTTATAAGCACTTACATGAGTGCATGGATTGTGCTATCCCTAACAGAACCAAGATGCTATCCTCCAAAAAAGGAAGCCAATCTGGTGGTCTTCTGCCATAAACAAACTCTACAACAGAAGAAAGAAACTGTTGCAAAAAAGAGTAAAATCCCACGATTGGAGGAACTCCCTGGTCAGCCTCAGTAAGAAGCTGAGATCCCTCATAAAATCCTCCAAAGCTAGTTATGAAAACAAAATTGACACTGATTCTAAAGACAACCACAAAGCATTCTATAGCTATGTCAGGAATCTCAATGGCAACACTCAGATCTGCTCTGAGTTACAGCACAATGACACGAAATATACAGAACCAACTGGTATTGCCAACATCCTGGCAGATAGGTTCAGTGCTAACTTTACCCCCCCTCTCACCCCCTAAAGGGCCCATCTTTATACCGGAAGAATGCAAAGTTCCTGTAATCATGGCTACACAGGTAAAAACCTCACTCTCCAAAGCCAAGAACACAGCATCCATGGGACCTGACAACATCCCAGGCTGCCTTCTACATGAACTACAGAATGAACTGGCACCCCACCTAAGTACCATGTTCAGTCATAGCCTCACCTCAGGCTTTGTGCCCATTGAATGGCGCACCATGACAGTTATCCCACTCTACAAAGGGGGGGCCACAATAGACCACAGGAACTACCACCCCATTAGCCTGACCAGCCTGGTCTGCAAGGCCATGGAATGTATCATCATGGAACTCATAAACAAAGACATTGGAGATCTCCAAACTCTGGACCCCACACAGTTTGGGTTTGTAAAAGGCAGATCATGTCTCCTAATCCTGATAGACTTCTTTGAACTAGTCAACAAAGCCATAGATGAGGGTAAGGTGGTTCACACAGCCTATCTAGATCTCGCCAAGGTGTTCGACACCATCCCCCACTCTGGAATTATAGATAAACTCACTAAACTAGGTATAAATCCATATGTCACAAGATGGGTTGCCAACTGGCTTACTGACAGAACCCACACTGTGAAAGTACCAGACTCCAAATCAGACTTCAGACCAGTGACAAGTGGAGTACCACAGGGTTCAGTCCTGGGTCCTCTCCTGTTTGGTATCTGAAGTACAGGCTGACACAGAAGGTCTTTGGCTAACTAAATTTGCAGATGACTGCAAACTAGGAGCCATAATCAAAACTCCTAATGATGTGGACATCCTACAAAAGGGCATCACTGAGACAGATGCCTGGTGTCAAAGACATGGTCTCAAGCTCAATGCCAAAAAGTGCATTGTCATCCCCTTTGGTGAAAACTCTGTACCCATGAACTACCACATAGGCGGTAGTCTACTTAACACCAAAAATGTGATAAGAGACCTTGGGACACAGGTGGACAGTAGTCTCTCCTTTGATAATCACATTGCCACAGTGGTTGGGAAATCCTTCTACATGGCACACCTCATCACAAAAGGTTTCTCATCCAGACATTAGACCTGAGTAAAATGCCTTTTTGGTGTAAAATCACACAAGAGACATCTACAACAACTGGAAAGGCTGCAAAAATACCTCACAAAGAGGATTACAGTAGTCTCTCCTTTGATAATCACATTGCCACAGTGGTCAGGAAATCCTTCTACACCTCATCACAAAAGGTTTCTCATCCAGAAAAAAAGAGGTCATTGTTCCCCTCTACTCATCACTCTTTAGACCTATTATAGAGTACAATGGCCCTTTTGGTATGTACCTCACAAGACATCTACAACAACTGGAAAGGCTGCAAAAATACCTCACAAAGAGGATTACTGACCTCAAACAGATGCCTTAAGCAGACCGTCTCAAAAAACTCCAGCTTTACTCTGTCGCATATCGACTACTCAGAGGTGATCTCTGCCTAACATACAAAACTATGTCAAGCCCAGAGCTATTGGACATGCTCCACTTAAAGAAATCCCAATCCCTCTGAGCTACATGCTCTAGGGACCTAAACCTTGTCACCACAATAAACAGAACATGCTCGAGGTTTCGATTCCTGTCCCAGAGACTTCCCATACTCTGGAACAGACTACCTATCTATGTCAAACAGAACTCCTCAGCACTCTTCAAGAAAAATCTTGATGATTGGATGGGTAATAGGAAATTCACCCTGGGGATAATTTCTGTGGTTCTGCTTGACAGGGGCACAGGAAAATAATTTTCTTGGGTGGCGAAAGCCAGGGTACCTTTTTGGCTAGGCTTGTATAGGCCCTAGGGCCAATAGCCTAGTACCTACCTATGAACCTATATATATGTCAACACCTATCCCACCCCCCCACCCCACCCCAAAAAAAATAAAAGTAAAATAGTAAGTCTCAAACTTCTAAGACACACACTTCACAAAGACTAGGTCTAGTGTGGTCTAGGCCCGGGCAGTAGGAAAACAGTACAGTCAAGCTGAAAATCTTACAACAAATACCTTAGCACCTACTACCAGGACTGCATGGATAAGGTAATCCAAACAAAACAAAAGACTCTTTGTACAAAAGGCAAGCGTCAGTCTGGTGGACCCCAGCCATAAACAAACTCTACAACAAAAGGGAGGAAGCTACTACAAGATAGAGCAAAAATCCTTAAAAGGTAAGACATCCTTGATCACTATAGTAAAAAAAAAAAGCTCTCATAAAAAAAAAAAATCAAAGCAAAAAATTGAAAGAAAATAAAGACTCAAAAAAGACAATCATAAGGCTTCTTTTAGCTATATTTAGAAACCTGGGAGAAACTCCCAGATATGCTCAAACTAGTTCAAAATGATGTGAAGATTACTGATCCTACAGACATTGCCAACATACTGGCTGACAGGTTCAGTGCAAACTTCTCCCCCTCCCCAAACTCTCCCCCTCCCCAAAGGAGGGATATCTATACCATATCCAAACGATTGCAGCCCCAAACATCTCCAAGCGCCAAGTGAAAACTGCTCTCTCCAAAGCAAAAACACAGCATCCATGGGACCTGATTGCTGGTGTCTCCATGTGAACTGAACTGAATTAAAACCCACAGCTAGGGAACAGCAGTTGTTTAATCAAAGTCTTACCTTCTGGATTACTGCACCCAGGGAGTGGCGCACTGCAACTGTGGTACCACTTCACAAAAGCGGTGCCTCCCACCGACCTGATTACCCGGCCCATTAGTTTGTTGTTTGACTTATCTGCAAGCCATGGAGAGGATCATAATGGACCTCATATGAAATAGAGACTGGGGAATTTGCAGACTTTGCAACCCAGTTTGGCTTTGTCAAAGGCAGATCATGCCTTTTAAATTTGGTTGACTTTTTCTTTTTCAGTCACCAAAAGCCATTGATGAGGAAGGGCAGTCCATACAGCTACCCGATCTGGCTGCTAAGCCCTCGATATATACCCCACTCAGGTATCATTGAAAAACTCATCAGCTTAAATGTCAACCCATACATCTATCAGCAAATGTCAACCCATACATCACAAGATGGGTTGCAAACTGGCTGAGTGACAGAACCCACAGGGTCAGAGTTGCTGGCGCCATGTCAGACTCAAAAAGCCTGTCCAGTGTGTGTCCCACAGGGCTCAGTCCTGGGCCCACTCTTGTTTGGCATCTACACTTCTCGTACAAACAAAAACACAGGAGGGTTATGGCTGCCCAACTTTGCAGATGACTGCAAACTGGCGCCATAGTAGAAAAACACATCTGACACAGATATCCTTCAGAAGGGTCTCACAGAAACGGATAACTGGTGCCAGAGCCACGGCCTAAAGTTAAATGCCAAAAAATGCATAGTCATACCCTTCGAGGAAAAAACAGTTACCCCTAGCTACCTTGGAAAAACAAGTTACCCCTAGCTGCAAATAGGTGGCAATCCACTGGCGCAGAAGAAGTTATCAGGGACCTGGGGACCCAGGTTGATAGTAGTCTGTCATTCGACACCCATGTAGCTAAAGTAGTTAGGAAGACCTTCTACATTGCCCACCTTATCATGAAGGGTTTCTCATCTAGATCAAGGGAGGTCATAGTCTCCTTTACTCATCACTCATCAGACCAATGATTGAGTACAATGCCCCATTGAATATCTGACCCGCTGACTTGCAGCAGCTGGAGAGGCCACAAAAAGTTCCTCACCAAAAGGATAAAGGGTCTCAGTATCTGTCCTATGCTGCCCGAAAAGAACTCTACTCAGTACTAGTCGCCTACGATGCTCGAATCTTCTGACCCGACGCTTGCGGCAGCTGGAGGCCACAAAGTTCTCTAAAAGGATAAAGGGTCTCAAAAAATCTGTCTATGCTGCCCGACTGAAAGAACTCCAGCTCTACTCAGTAAACACAGCGGTGCTCAGAGGTGACCTTTGCCTAACATACAAGGCCATGTCAAACCCAGATTTGATGAATATGCCCTTCGCCTCAAAAATCCAGATCCATCAGAGCCCACAGGGGCGGAGACTTAAACCTGGACCACGACTATTAATAGGGCGTGCTGGAGGGATAGATTCATCACCAAAAGACTCCTATGCTGTGGAACAAAATCCCGGTACATGTGAGGCAGAGCACCTCACTGGCCTTGTTCAAGAGAAATCTTGACCAATGGATGGGAGATCGCAGATATACCCCAGGGATTACCTCAGTGTCATTGCTCGACAGAGGCACAGCAAAATAATGGGTTTAGTTCCCCGTACTAAAGGGGTGGCGTAAGCCACAAAACGATGGGCTAGGCTTGTAAATGCCCTCGGGCAGATAGCCTAGTATGAACCTATGAACCTATGAACCTATGTCCACATATACACAGCAAGTTACATATATGTACGCAGATGTATATCTCCGTAAGTATATACGGACATAGTTATAAATATGTAAGCAAATATATATACCTATATAGGTATATATGGCCATACATCTGTAGATAGAAATGGTAGATTAACAGAAACATATGTGTCATGTAGATTCTGGACATAACTATAGAATGCTTTGTGGTTGTCTTTGGAATCTTTGGCGATTATATTTACATAAAAAGCTTTGGGGGATTTTGAGGGATCTCAGCTTCTTACTGAGACTGGTAAGGGAGCTGTCTGCATTTTAAGATTATCCTCTTTTCTTCAACAGTGTCTTCCTTCTGTTGTATAGTTTGTTTATGACAGTGGAGCACCAGATTGGCTTCCTTTTTTGGAGGACAGCGTCTTGGTTCTATTTGGGATGGCACAATTCATGCACGACTGGATGTGCTCATACAGTGCCTTAGTGTAGGATTCACCAGTTGCACTGTCAGCTCCCGTCTCCATGGGTATCATGAACTGTGTCACATCTGACTTGAGTAGCATGACACTGGCTTTGGAGAGGGCTCTTATGGAGGTTTCCTTACTGGCAGGTGGGGGTGGGATGTGGATGTCAACAGTGATTACCTTATGGTCAGACCTGAACAATGAGGGGGTGACCACTGGTGTGGAGCATCTGTCTCCCATGTTGGTAATGACCACGTCTAGGATATTGGGGCTCCTGGTTGGACAATGGATTAGTTTATCCAGGGGGTTGGAATGTATGAATTCCAGGAACAATTGGTAAAAGGTGTTGGTACATGAGTAGTTGTCCCAGTTAATAGCAGGATAGTTGAAATCACACAGTATTATGGTGTTTGGTTGTATCTTAATATTGTCCAATATGTTTATAAAGGTGTAGTGAGAATCTTGGGGAATGGTAGGGGATCTGTAGCAAGCTACAATTTGGATTGCAGTCTTACCTAGTGTTAGTTGCACCTTGAGATTCTCAGATGCATTGTGTTGGGAACTAGGCTGCAGGTGTGAATAACCTTGGTGAATATGGACACTCCTCCACCTGTAGTGTTGTGGTCTTGGTTTGGTGCCCAAAATGTGTGATAAGAGTTGTAGCCTGATATTACAGATGTGCTCTCTGGAGCGTTGAACCAGGTCCAATTTACTGCACTGATAGCAATGTTCCCCATTTACAGCTGTGCCTGTTTTTTTTCTTTTGAGTTTTAGCATAGCATCTTTAGTAGGTTGAGTAGTTTAGTTTTGCATGCACCTCTTATTTTGGTGGGTTGGTGTCCTTGAACCTTGCCTAGATAAGGCACTACGGGGGTGCCAAGAGTTGTAGCCAGTAACCTGAATCTCAGGGACAACAGGTGCAGACCATCTCTGGCAAAGCATCGTGGTTTGTCAATTATGTCATCCCAGGCAGACAGATACTGGATCCCCTTTGAATGACAACAGAAGCTTAGTCACTTGTTGAAGTCATTGCTGTTTTTATGTATATGTGTGATGTTTATATGTATATATATATATATATATATATATGTACATATATATCTCCATATATGAATACGAATTTAAATTATGTTTCTCGTATGTTTTTCTTGTTCTATATTTCATTCCCCTCTCTCTAACCCACTAGTCGGGCCGACCAGTACAGGCCCATCCAACTCAGCCCCTCCTCGACCCATACATTCATTACCCACAGTTCCGCACCCCCCACTCCACACACGCAGCCACCATCCCTTCCCTGGTTACCAGCCCATAGCTACCACACCACCACACTTTGCCCACCCTCCACTCCTCCTCCCCTCAGGACTCATCTTGTACATTGTCCCAACCCAAGTATCCTAGGTCTGCCACATGCTGTAGTCCATGCACATATGAACACAGACATGCGTACCTTTGGAGACATGGTGTTACTGGAAAGAAGATCACCCAATTTTTGGGTCATCCCGCATGGGACGAATGTTTCCCTGGTAATAATAATATACTTCACGTGTGACTTTGTTTACACTAACGGTTTTATTTGTAGGTATCGCAAAGCATACGTGGCACACAAGGTTGCTGGTATGCACACGAAACCTAATAGGAACGTCTAATTCAGGTATACGGAAAACACATGACCCTGGTATACACACAGCACTACAGGTTCCCCTCCTGATAACTAAATTATTGTCTAATGAAGATGCACTGCTTTAAAGTGCCTTAATCAGTCTGTATCCAATGGCCCAATTTCTGCCCAGCAACAAAATAAACAGCCTCTGCAAGGCATCAAACCCAACACCATACACAACATACACAAAATTATCTACCACAAAGCCATGTCAGATATACATAAAGCTTATGTTGTCAGTAACATAACATCCAGCCCAGTCATGCAACAGTACAGAGAATGTATACCAACATCTAGATGTATGTGTGAGTGTAATTATATCCATATCTAAACATATACTATATATCTATATATGTAGTTTTATATATATATATATATATATATATATATATATATATATATATATATATAGTCTGAAATATATACATAGATATAGATATATATGAACATATACACATATATATGACAACACCTATATGTTCACATATACACAGCAGGTTACATATATGTACGCAGATATATATCTCCGTAGGTATATACGGACATAGTTAAAAATATGTAAGCAAATATATATATACCTATATAGGTATATATGAGCATACATCCGTAGATAGCAATGGTAGATTAACAGAAACATCTATGTCCACATGCACCGTTAATGGGGTTGGGAGGCCCCAAACAATATACATCTTGTAGTAATTGGCAATCCCACCAAACAGCCCTTGGGTCTGGAAATACACCACACCACATTTAATGTATGTTATTTGATCTATATAAATAATGGTTTAACTATATTGTCATTTATCTGTTTTTTGCATATATTTCATTCCCCTCTCCTCCACTCACTAGGCAGACCGACCATTACAGGCCCATCCAACCCAGCCTCTCCTTGACCATTAATTTCATTACCCACAGTTCCAATTTCCCATCCTCCTGCTGCACACATGCAGCCACCATCCCTCCTCTGTCTACTGGCCCGTAGCTACCACACCACTACACTTTGCCCACCCTCCTCTCCTCCTCCCCTCGGGACTCATCTTGTATATCGCCCTGACCCAAGTATCGTAGGCCTTCCACACGCTGTAGTCCATGCACATATGAACACATGCTTACCTTCTTAGACATGGTGTTGCCGCAAAGAAAATTACCCAATTTGTGGGTCGTCCTGCATGGGACATATGTTTCCCTGGTAATAACAATAGGCTTCACGTGTGACTTTGTTTACATCAACGGTTTTAGATACATAACATAAATATGTGAACTGGAGTACTGCAGTAAGGCCAGATGTGAGGCGTTAGTGTAATAAAATGTTGAAGACCCCAGGACCCCAAACAGTGTACGTACACATGAACCATAGATACCAGACACATATATAATATGTAACAAATAATAAATCAATGTCAAAAGGAAAATATAATGCTAATTAGATAGTAAGCAACGCTAAGCATTGCACAGGTCAGCCTACGTGGTGTAAGCAATGTGTAGGCCGGCTAACTCAATCTGCCCAGTGGTATGCCCCTTTAAGCAATGCCAGCATTAGGTAAGCAGGTATGCCCATAGCTTAGCCTTTTCAAAACCATCCAATCATGGGAAAGTGTGGGAAATCGGGCATATTTAAACCCCACAGGTGCCAATAATTCCCATAACTGGTTGCAGCTCCCTATTGTAGGCAGAATGGCTGGAGTTGGGGAAGAAAAAATGGATGTAGCCACCTACTGATAGCACTCAACACACACACACTGCCAGTGATATATTTGACACAATACCTGTGTGGTGGACAGACAAAATATAGGCCCACAGTTGAGATCTATGCAAACAGACTGCAGTCCATGTTAAACTAGTATGTACACACAAACCCTGTAAAACTGGTGCTATGCAATGCATATACTAACACTACTCACACTGTCTGTAGTTCTGGAACCTTATATAAACATGTAGCAGCCCTGAGACTGCAAGTTTTCTTCTGAGAGGTATTGCTACCTGATGTCTTGTTAAACTGCTGCCCACACGCAGGAAGAATGTCCACCATACAGGAAAGGTAAAGGGACCATGCCCAAATGATGTAGGATTTTATAGTAATGGGTTGCCATGACAGTGGTAATTGGAAGTACTACACAGCATGCTTTATGCAGGTAGCAAGTAGAGGACACTGATTGGTGCAGAGGCCATCATCTGATCATGTGCTTCACCTACAAAAGTCATGCTGCAATCTATTCAAAGCAGCTCATTCCAGCTATGAGAGAGAGAGAGAGAGAGAGAGATTCACAGTCTCAATCAATAAAGACTAACAGATGTAGGCTAAGGCTAGGAATAAAAATAAGTTTTGAACAGACATCACTCACACAGCAGGTTTGTGAAGTATATATGCATGTAATTGACTGTAGTACTTGGCCCATAATAATGGGATAGATGATGTTGAATGATTTATATGTGCCAGCAGGTGTTGTTGTAATGATGTTCAGCTGAACAAATGCTATGGACACTAGAGTCTGTTCCTGTGGGTGGTGGGCCATACCCATCGACTGTGCAGAGCAGCACTGACTGACAAGATGTAAGCCATTATAGTGTGTGTTGTGTAATGGAAAACATGTTTAGTAGTGTGGGCAATAGCCAGTGGTGGAGATAATGGCATAATGATGGATACATGGGCTCCAGAGCCCACCACTTGCAGGATACACAGGTTAATGTGTAATGTAGCATGCTGAAATGCCACAGGTGTGTAATAGATGTACCTGCAATCTGTCCATGTATATACCCCCCTAATTTTAGGCTGTGTCCATATATGGCAACTGTCTGTGGTGTAGCAAGACAGAACACTCCAGCTGTGCAGGAAGGAGTCTCAGACATTGTGGACCTGATGTCTGAATGTACCCTATCTAAATATATATTTATATATAGATATATATATATATATATATATAAATATATATATATATATATATATATATATATATATATATATATATATATATATATATATATATATATATATATATATATATATATATTTATATATAGATATATATATATATATATATATAAATATAGATACATAGATATGTAGATAGCTATATAGATATTTATATATATCCAGTGTAATACTATTGGATTGTTCATACATGGTCTGCTAATGTTGAGAGCTGTAAACCACACATCAAGCATTCACAACTGACATCTGACCACACATCATCCCAAGTATGTTTTGTTGGAAAACATAGGGTCTGTGAGCATTACAGCTGACATAACTTACACAGTGCTACACATTCAGCAATGAGATGTACACCTGTGAGTTGTGGTGCACAGTACATGGCAGGGTGCATAACAGGTGCACAGCAAAACTGTGTACATGGGTGCAGTGCTCCCCAGGGGAAGGGGTATCACCTACTAACACAGGCAATGCCTCACACATATGTATACTGTTGCTAGCATGGATTGACTATAGCTGCACTGCATGCTGTTGTGTACCATATGTTATGCATGTTGACAGATGGGTAATGGGAGGACTGTGTGTACTATCATTGTGCAACCTCACGTGTGTGTGTGTGTGTGTGTGTGTGTGTGTGTGTGTGTGTGTGTGTGTGTGTGTGTGTGTGTGTGTGTGTGTCTCTGTGTGGGTGGGTGTTCATGTCATCTGTAGGTTCAATGTGGTGTAGAGGAGGAAGGATGCTGCATGTAGGATGTGTGTGTGCATGTGTGTGTGTGTGTGTGTGTGTGTGTGTGTGTGTGTGTGTGTGTGTGTGTGTGTGTGTGTGTGTGTGTGTGGTTGTGTGGGTGTCCATGTATGTGCATGTGTGACTGTGGAGTTTATTATATGGCAGTATTTCCCTTTGTGATAGTGCAGTACATGGACATGGACTGACGCAAGACACAACAGGAATACTTGTCTGATATGTAATCACAGGACAGCTAATAAGGTCTATAGCATGGAACATGCATTGATAGGGAAAGTATATACCTGGTATACCCTCAATATTGTGTACGACAGGGAGATGAACGACAACCCATTTAGATAGCACTACAGATGCTTTGGGGAATTAATAGAAAACAGCAGGGAGTGTATACATATATCACAGCTATGATAGGTTGATTGAGCAACATGTCAGGCATGTACTGGGCAATCCTTACACAAGACACTACATTGTGTGACATTATGGAGGGAACGTATCAGCCCCTCACATATAGGGGCCAAGCTCACAAAGTCCCAACATACATGGGGTAAACACTGAATGACAGCAGTGAGGCCATGTAAACAGTACTACACTCAGGTCATGGAGTTAATGGAGTAACAGGTCTTGTGTTGTGGTCACTTTTGTAGGTATTTAGAGGAATAAGATGTTAATGAGTGGCATTAGTGAGTGTATGTCTCCAGGTGTGATGCATGATGGGCAACTTAAGGGAATGCACATGGGACTGTTTGTAGCATCATAGACAGGTAGGTATTAAGGTGGAGTGTGTGTGTGTGTGTGTGTGTGTGTGTGTGTGTGTGTGTGTGTGTGTGTGTGTGTGTGTATGCGTTTGTGTGTATGTGTTTTTGTGTGCATATACTGTTATGTAATGCTGGACAGTTCTTAAAGTGCATTTCTTTTTACCCCCACAGGTGGCAAGGTGGGTCAAGGTCCCTCCAGCAGGCAGCCTGATGTTGGTGTGCACACAGACACTGATGATGATGAGACCATGATTGAGGTGGGTTTGTCAGGGGTCGACACAGTGCCAACATTTGACATCCCCCTCTTAGCCACACTACCACGCACACAGTTGCAGTGCCTATACATACCCCATCACCAGTGACCATAGCTGAGGGACAGTTGGCATTTAGTGGCAGTGCACAGGATAGTGTGGTGATGATGCCAGCTGTGTCTGTCCATAGCAGGCATAGCTGGATGTCAGGCAGGCCACGACATAGGTGGATGTGCCAGGGTGCTCATGGTAGGGCTGCTGGTCATCCTGCCCCTGGCAGAGATGCCACAACTGATACCACCAGGCACATGTTTCAGGCTGTCATGGAGGCACAAGCACGTATAGAAATGTACAACAGACAGGGCCTGAGGCTGCAGAGGGCTGCCTACTCATCTGTGAGTGACAATATCCGTGAACTTGCTGCTGCCCTCCGTGAACAGAATGAGATCATGGATAGATGGTGGGGTGAGATGGTGGGCCTCCTCGACCATGGAATGTCTGTGCTTGAAAACCTGGTGGGAGTGGTGTAATGACCGCATGGATGTAGGCTAGAAACAACAACATCTGGTGGTCAACGTGGACATGCTAGGATGCAAGCCACTCCCATACTGGAAGTAGTAGCCCCAGCACATCACTGGGGCTGCTGTCCACACCACACCAAAGAAGGCCTCATGCACATGGCCCTGGCCAGTCCAAGGTCGGACATGGTTCCAGTGGACATCTGTCACCATCGGGGAGAGCAGCACCTCAAGGCCTGTACATGCATGTGCCCATGGAACCCCTGGCAGGCATAGTTAGTGTTTCCATGGCCAGAGGTGGTGAACTACACACCCTGCCAGGTATGGTCTTCAGCAGTCCAAAAAACTCCTGTATGGGCAGCCACATGGCAGAACTGTGTGCATGCATACCACACACTATACAAACAAAATAATTAAACCCGCCTTGGCCTCTGGCAAACAAGCAACATCTCTGTCATCCATAATATTGATGCAGGGACTGGCTAATATGGTTCTGATGCACACGGTGACTGTAATACAGTGCAGCAATGTACTTCAGTGTAACATGTTGTAAGGAGTAATGTGTAATGCATACATGTCAGGTAGTGTAGCCATCCAGCTATGATGCATGCCAGCTGTTAGTAACACTGGGTGATTGTGATCTCCATAATTTTATCCATTTGTGTTGTAGGTACATGTGTCAGCAGGAGGATGGTCTGCAGTCATATTCCACAAGGTGTATGGCACTGTGGTGACACCATGGCTGTGAGTACAGTTGCACACATATCACAGGATTGTCTAACAGTTATTGGCTGCACCACATAGTCAAGTGACCCGCTGGGACATGTATAATCTGCTACTGTATGTGGACCCATCCACATACATGCACACTCCTACATGGCAACACTGTGACTAGACCCCTACCTAGGTATGTAGTGCTACTGAACTGTGTGGCTTTCATTGCACACACCACACAACATTTAGGGTGAGGTGTGTACCAGGTTACATGTTACATGCAGAACATCCACAGACATGTACAGTATGGTAATGATGGATGTAATGGTCGAATATGGATAATACATAGTGTGACATACCATCATACACACATTGATAGACACATAACAGGCAGACACACATCCGAGAGGCCCGAACCTATTGGTGCTAACTAACTAGCCTGCGTGTCCAATGTGTCACAGGTAGGCTGCACACAGCACATGTGTAACTGGGCCGTATTGTGGTTTCAGTTACCTGTATGGTTGATGGTGACAGTGGTCACCATAAAGTGGTACATGAGGCATATACTGGGTGTACCATGGTGTATTGGCAGTGTACACAGCACCCAGATCCCCCAGTGGTTATTGTACCCACTGGAACCCATGATAGCACTCTGACATACCGACTATCACACATTGCCCATGACTGCAATACAACCCATTGTATATCACAACAGTGGTACTACAGGGATATGCATCTAATGCACATGCCACAGGCATAGTAATGTGTTGCATTGCCATGCCTCACCTATGGGGGGTGACAACACTATCTGTACTACTGTATGGCAGTTTGTAGTGTAATAGAAGTATGTGGCCTCAGAATGGTGTACCCTACAGATATGCAGACATGCACACATACACACACTTGCCAGACCTCAATGGGTTTTGCATGGCTATTGACCCATTTGTACAACACTGCTGGGCTGGTAATGCATGGCAAATGTAGCCATTAGGGTGAGGAGTGTAACAGGGTACATGTCATGTCCAACACAGCAGCAGCAACATCTGACTATGGCAATGGGTGTTGAGGTGGTTGTGAAGGCTGTCATGGAGTTCCGACCTACAAGTGTACTAACACACAGACACTGTTATCCTCAGTAATGCACACGTACACATGTGTCAGTACTGTGGTGCATTGCTGTAGGTGGCTATAGCTGTGTCCATGGCTATTGTCCATGGGGAGATGGGTTGTGTAGGAGTTGTGTGTACATTGGTATCATGCTACCTGCCATGTGCCAGCAGGCAGTCTATCGACAGACACCACTTTGGTGACCATCAGGGTGAGAGTGACATGCATCAGCCAATCCTCGGGGTGCCTTCTGCACATGGCCACTGAGGTGATCCAGTTGAAATGTATGCAACATGTATTACAACACATGCTTAGTGCCTGTGTCAGAGACCTTTTCTGTTGACTGTGGTAGTGTAGTTTAGGTACCCGTGGCAGGTGGTCCATACAGGTTGTTGTCTCCTATATGTATCAGTTAGTACACAACTAGTCAGAAATGTCAGTGTCAATCAAGCATAGGTTGTCTGTACATATCCCAGCTGGATACCTTTATCTACACACCTGTAGAGGGACTCACAGATATCAGCTCGGCAAGTAGCTATGCAGTAGGATGAATGTGTAGACAGATTGATGTTTGACAACAATATGTATGCCAGTACTAAATGTTGTACACCCTCACTAACATGTTCTGTACAGACAGTGCTCTATGGTGGCATTCCACATGCCTGATAATTATCCAGTAGGGGAAATACACGGTGACACAGCCCACACATCAGGAACACAACACTGAGGCCTGAGAGTCCAGCTATGCCTGCAGGTGTGCTTGTTGTCAGTAGTACTTTTAGCACTCTACCCTTGCCTGGTACAGCTCTGTAAAAAGTAGTACCACAATGTTACACTAAATGCCAGTGTGACAGCATGCACCCTGGGTTACTACCCCTGCATGTAATAAATTCATATGGATAAGAGTGCTGTGCAGGTCTCATATACTTGTGTGTCCCAGACATGACACTCACACCCCTTGCTACTGTAATGACAGCACATAGATGCATGTATTGTACATGGCATTACATACACTTATTACAGATGTCAATACCCTGGGTTTGACATGGCCTTGTATGTTAAGCAGAGATTATCTCTGAGTATAAGATATGCCACAGAGTATAGCTGGAGGTTTATCAGACAGTCAGCATAGGGCATGTGCTTTAGGCCTGTGGTACTTTTAGTGATGTATTTCTGTGGCCTTTGCAGCTGTTGCAGATGTCATGTGAGGTACATACCAAATGGGGCGTTGTACTCTATAATGTGTGTAATGAGGGATGAGTACAGTGGGACAACTACCTCTGTTTTCCTGGATGAAAAACCATTAGTGATGAGGTGAGCCACATAGAAGGATCACCTCACTGTTGTGGCAATGTGGTTATTGAATGTGACACCACTGTCCACCTGTGTCCCTAAATCTGTCATCACACCTTTGGTGTTTAGTGTACTGCCACCTATGTGGTAATTCATGGGTATATGATATTTCCCAAATAGGATAATCACACATTTCTGGCCATTAAGCTTAAGCCCATGGCTCTGTCACCAAGCATCTATTTCTGTAATGCCCTTTAGTAGAATACCCACATCATTTGGAGTTTCAGCAGTGGCTCCCAGTTTGCAGTCATCTGTGAACTTTGTTAGACAGGGTCCCATAGTGTTTGCATGTACTTCAGAGAAGTAGATACCAAACATGAGCGGTCCCAGGATTGAACCCTGAGGTACTCCACTTGTCACTTGTTTGTAGCTGGTATTGCAGTGGGCTACTTTTACAGTGTCAGAAGAAAAACAGGCTGGAAGGAAGCTCTCAGGTTCACAGTTTCTTCAAGGCTTAATGGCACCAAATGATAGATAAGCAAAACACCAAAACACTGATAACACTCCAAATACATTTTCGTTCACAAGAACTTCATCAGAATAATAAATTACATAACAAAGGCCCATTAAATAGTTTTCACATTTATATTTTTACCATTGTTTTTAGAATGTAATTAGTATGTTCTGACACCAGGTGAGAGAACTTGGAATTTAAAATGTTTTTTAAATTGTATTCTGTTATTTTATTGGTCATTTTTTGATTGGGGGAACAAGTTAATGGGCCTTTGTTATGTAATTTATTATTCTGATGAAGTTCTTGTAAACAAAAATGTATTTGGAGTGTTATCAGTGTTTTGGTGTTTTGCTTATCTATCATTTGGTGTAATTAAACCTTGAATAAACTGTGAACCTGAGTGTTTCCTTCCAGCCTGTTTTTCTTCTGTTATTGGTGGCTACAGTGGTTGAAATCCTCGTTTTTACTACTTTTACAGTGTGTGTTCTGTCAGTAAGCCAGTTGGCAACCCATCGTGTGACTTGGAAATGTGTGGCCATACATCTGTAGATAGCAATGGTAGATTAACAAAAACAAATATATCCACATGCACTGTTAATGGGGTTGAGATGCCCCAAACAATATACGTCTTGTACAAATAGGCATACCTCCCCAGCCAAACACGTCCACCCTGCAATACACTACCAAGTGTTGCAGATCCCATAACCAGGACCTGACATGACATGGGCACAAGATGTTAACAGTACTACATCCCACCTGTATGATGTCAAGCTGCTATTGGTAACATATCATGCAGTACAGTCTGGCTTCTATGGGACATGTAAAATGTGGAAGCTATCAACATCTCCAGGATACAGATACACAGACACATATATGCAGATACAGATATACATATATATATTTATATTTACATATATATATATATATATATATATATATATATATATATATATATATATACATTTGACTACACATTCACACACACAGAGATATGTACAGTAAGATACATATGTAGGAGGCACACAAAATATGCAACAGCCACTATGCCTACACCTGGACACTGTATGGGTCATTCATACAAATGACAATCATTGCCTGCAACATATACCCATAGAGAGGTCAT
The DNA here is from genome assembly GCF_019279795.1 of Protopterus annectens. NCBI lineage: Eukaryota > Metazoa > Chordata > Ceratodontiformes > Protopteridae > Protopterus > Protopterus annectens. Next base: position 597,607,779 of record NC_056736.1, read on the forward strand.
AGGAAAAAACACCACACACAGGTTTGCAGGAATGGAAAACCTTTATCTTTGTACTATTACAGTTCTATATAATATTGCTACTGTAATTGGGATTGTCTTTACAGACATGGCATGTGCGTAGGGTCACATCTGCTTTCCACATGTGTGCCATTGGCTACAGACAGACATCCTAAGGACATCATAGTAAAGTACTGCTGCTAGCACGTACTGCCCCTGTCAACCGCAGCAAAGATATTGGCCAATATGTGTGGGCATTCTGACACACTCTGTACAGTCCAGAGGTATACACAGAACCCCTTAGTGCAAAACATGTGTACCATGCCTGACAACATGGATGTTCACAGCCATGTAGATGGGTATAACACATAACAACTGGTATACATATGCCACCATAGGTTATGCATTGACACACACACCTATCTGGCCTGACACGTAATACCCACTGGTACAGGGGTGCCATGGCCACATACTACCCACTAGATATTGACATACATCTGTACAGCATCCCATTGCTCTGTCTGACATACATGACTGTTAAGGAAGGCCCAGCAGCAGTACATCTGGGAAGTATCTGCACGTGACATCTAACTGGGTAAGTACACTAAGCTGCTAGGCATGTAACAATGCACTGTGCAGGCTACAGGCAGACTGGTTCAACACTGGCCTACATCTCCTATGGGGGAATGCACATGTAGTTGCATATATAGCAGGCTGTACAGGCATATCACAGCACAGGGTAAGATACACCTATGTGAAAGTGCATAACCACAACCAATGAGAACAGAGCCACAGCCACATATGGCAAGCTAGCATAATATTACAGTATACAGACTATCTGTTCAACACCATCCTCATATGTGCCACTTACACACTAACCCTACATATACTAGGCCGCTACACAGTTTGGTTTGATGGCTGACTGTGGTATGGGACATGTGTGTGTATGGTCCTATAAACATGTAAGCCAATATGGTAACATACAGTGGAGCAGCATGTAACATCAGATAGGATGGGACATAGGATGATGACAACTACCACAGTCTGTACAGAGGCCAAGGTACATATTAACAATACACACACTGTCGACATTCACCATAAGTACACAGACCTCAGTATTGTACAAACAACCACAGTATGTCCAGGTTATGTCATCAGATATAACCTCCACTGTACATAACATGTGTAGCAGTCTGATATCTCACTGGCTTGTTATCAGATATGATGACACTAATTATGGTGTACAGCACATATGCACCTCTTCATGCACGACATATGTGCAAAGGTTGACAGAGTTGGGGCTGGAAGCATATACACAGGGCCAATATTGACATTTTGCTGTGATAACCTCATACATTTACTGTTGTAACAGTGTTTGTTGCAACATATGTCCTATGAGGGATATGAAGTCAGTAACTGTCACGGCTTTCACCATCTACAGACTGCAATCCTCACACTACCTTCTGCAGTCCACAGATAGATGCTCCATGGGTAACACATGAAACCAAAGGCACAACACACTGCCCAGTCTACAGATGACCCTGCAGATGGAGATTCCAAATAAACATAGAACTGACATGGCAGGCATTGAAACATGTAGGACAGCCATATCCACACGCACACTGTTAAACCAGCATTACTCCAAATGCAGTATAGCAGCACTTACAGTTTGTAGTCAGGTCAGGCACATCCCCTCCTGTGTGTTGCCCTGTTTCCACAGTGTATGTTGTTAGAGATAAATCCCCAATCCATCTGAGATGCTGTTTGCCATTCAACAGATCTAGTTCCTGCTCACAGTGAATGAAAAGGGCCAACACCAACATGATGTTCCTAAATATTGGAGTGTGTTTCCATGCAATTGGCTATGGGAATGTTACCACAGCTGTTCCACATCCAATCAGCTAGGGGAGGGCTGCAATTCGTGCAGAGGCCATCAGCTGATCATGAGCATCACTTAAAATACACATGCTGCTGCCTAAGTAAAGCAGGTGTAGGTCTCCACATCCACCAGAGAGGGAGTGGGAGAGGCAGACAGAGGCTAAGACAAGTCAGGGAGGGGTGGGAGAGTAAAACCTAAACATGTTTGTGTCACACATCTACCAACACAGGGTATCAAACCCCTGATGACTATGTAGTGCTATCACAGGTCTGTGCAGTTATTAGATGTGCCACATGGATTACTGGCTGTGGAGCCCTCAGAGCATATATGTGATGGTGAGTGGCATCTGCAACAGGGATATGGTAGCTATATGGTAGGTGACGTACACGTGCCTGTCCCCATGAACAGGTGCCACCATCAACACAGCCACACTCTCACAGGGACACACACACATTGACACACTTGGCAGGGCCAGGATTAAAACTCATCAGTAGTGGGATTGCCACAACACATCACTGTGCAGGTATCACATGCACCACATGGGGTCATATGGAGGTTGTATGGGCAAAGGGTATGGGGAGGTGTCTGACATCAGGCAGCATGCATCAGTATGCCACTGGGGGTTGTAGTGAGTGTGGATGTGATCATACTCATAATACAACACACATGCAAACACATAGGGTGCCAGTACTGACGTGGGTGGTATGCGGTGGTTGACTGTGGCAGATGGCTATACAAGACTAGCTGATGGGTATACCTTGACATCAGGCCACATAACAATGGTCTGCATTGTGGCTCGGGCCTGTGGTTTCTGCATTTGCCCACACCCACACAGGTGGGTATTGTATCCACCATCCAGTCACCTGGGTGGCTATTGTGTGTGGCCAATGCTGTGCATCGCCTGCCATGTATATGTTCCCTAGTCCATGACATGGACAGTGTCTGGGATGTGCACACCTCTCACATCCATGTACAGTGACATGTGGAATTGTACCTGGGGTGTCAGGCCCATGTTGTGAATACAGATTATCATCAGATGTGCCACTCGTGGCCACCTGTGGCAGGAACTGTTAATGGACAGCAGGTTAACCCTGCACCTACATTGATAGCATGCTACCGGCATGCCCTGGCATCGGTGGCATCTGTCCATACAGGGCATGTTTTCAGGCATGGTATGTCCTTTGTGGGTCACATGTGATGGCACCACAAGTGTTGCAGGTGTCCAGTGGGGAACATGGGGAAGGTGCACTGTCTGCATGCATGTGCCTATTGGACAGATGGACAGGGTGCCATGCCCTCTGTAGGCCACTGCAATCACTCCATAGTTACTATCAGTCAATATACAGTGTACTACACACATATTGGCTGTTGCCTCGGTGTGTGTGCGTGTGTGTGTGTGTGTGTGTGTGTGTGTGTGTGTGTGTGTGTGTGTGTGTGTGTGTGTGTGTGTGTGTATGTGACATGGGTTGATAGTGTGCTCTGGGTAAAACTGGGGTTGCTAACTGTGATTGCGTGGCCGTGATGTCATGTGTATGGGTATGGAATTGCACCCCAGCCTCTTGGCTATTTCATATCAGGTATCCCTGTACAGTGGGCATTGTGATATATGGGCACCATAAAAGACATTTGCAAACCCCACCCAACATTGGCCCCAGGTGTCACATACATACACACACCATGCTTGGGAGTTGAACACCTAACTACTTAGTTTTGTACACTACAGCACTACATAGTTATAGCACACACCACAGAGATTACTGGAGTACTCCTTCCCTGAAGGTGTATTTCACATTGTATAACATCAGCAGGATTTCCAGCTTAGGCCATTGGATATGTACTGAGTGTGACTAGCCTAAAATGCATTGCTCCCCTCCCAAACAGTGGAACACACACAAAACATATACAACCAACACGCTTGGGTACAGAACCCCTAACAGGGGGTCTATATCACACTACAGCAGTATGCAGTTACAGGACGCGCTACAGAGATTACTGTGCTACAGCTTCCCAGAGGTATATTTCTAGGTGGATGACATCAGCAGCCTTGCCAAAGATGAGCATTTGAATTGTAGGGAGTGTGACTACCCTAAAAAGCATTGCTCTCAACACAGACAGACACACAAATGCACACAGCTGCCATGTCTGGGAATTGAACTCCTACCCAAATATTTTAGTCACACTACAGCAGTACGCAGTTATGTGATGCACCACAGAGATTACTGGGATGCAACCTTTCCAGGGATGTATTTCTAGGTGGATGACACCAGCAGCCTTACCAAAGTAGAGCATTTCAATTGTAGAGAGTGTGACCAACCTAAAAAGTATTGCACTCTACACAGACACACTTGCAATGTCTGAGAGTAAAACAGCTATTTACCTAATTTATCACACTACAGCAGTATACAGTTACAGGACACGCTACAGAGATTACTGGGCTACATTCTTCCCAAAGGTGTATTTCTAGGTGGATGACATCAGAAGCTTTGTCAAAGTAGAGCATACATATTGTGTGGAGTGTGACTACCCTAAAAGCATTGCTCTCTATACAGACAGAGTCAGACAGACACACAGGCACACTTGCCATGTCTGGGAGTAGAACAGTTTCCTACCCAATTTATCACACTACAGCAGTATGCAGTTACAGGACACGCTACGGAGATTACAAGGTTGCCTTCTTCCCAGTGGTGTATTTCTAGGTGGATGACATCAGAAACTTTGCCAAAGTAGAGCATACAAATTGTATGGAGTGTGACTACCCTAAAAGCATTCCTCTCTACACCGACAGGGTCAGACAGACAAACACACACACTTGCCATGTCTTGGAGTAAAACAACTACCTACCTACTTTATCACACTACAGCAGTACATAGTTACAGGATGCACTACAGAGATTACTAAGTTGCATCCTTCCCAGAGGTATATTTCTTGGTGGATGACATCAGCAGTTTTGCCAAAGTAGTGCATTTAAATTGTAGGGGGGTGTGACTACCCTAAAAGGCATTGCTTCCTTCACAGACAGACACACACACAGTTGCGGAGGGCGGAGCCTAAATGGCTAACTGAAAGCAGCAGTATTTTAGAGCTCCATATAACTAGTTAAATAAGACAGGAAAAATATTCTTTTTTTTCTTCAAAGTATAAAATCTCATAGATAAAGGGCTAATTTACATAATTAGAAAGTTTGGTGAAATTTTACAAATAATTTCCTGTCAAAAAGCTTGGAGATAAATTTACTTGTTAAAATGAGCAAGTCAAGGAATTCTCACCAGGATGGTGCTTTAAAGAAGGAACTACAACAAATGGCATCTACCCTGCAGGGGTTGTCTTTGAAGATGGATGATTTTAAAGAGAACCTAGAAAATCTTAAAACAAATAGTCAAAAAGAGGCTGACACTCTCAAGGAAATGCTACAACACCAGACAAGGATAAAAGGAATATAGGTTTCTCTAAATAACTTAGAAAGCAGACTTAAGGAAGAGGAAACACAGAAAGAACTGCTCCTTAAACAAAACACTTGGCTGGTTAATAAAGTAGATGACTTGGAAAATAGGGAGTGGAGAAATAACAACAGGATTTTTGGATTATCTGAAAACACAGAAGGTGAGGATATTATTTCCTTTTTATCAAGCTGGATCCCTGACTTTTTAAATTTAAAAGAAGGACTTTCCTTTGGCATTGAAAGGGCACACAGAGCTCTTGGAAAACCTGCCACTAACTCAAACTCTCCTCCTAGGTCAATAATTATCAAATTTCTTTCATACTTGGACAAGGAACTGATTTTAAGATCTTGGAGGAAGGCACCTCTAAAATATAAACAGAGCCTGATAAGATTTGATAATGACTATTCATCTAGAATAATGGAACAAAGGAAAAAAGTGTGGCCAGTGATAAAGTTTCTGAAACAAAATAACACCAAGGCACAACTTGCATATCCAGCTAAGATAAGAATATTGTATGCCAACAAGATGAGGACTTTTATTGACTTAGAGGAAGCCTCTTCATTTATTAAAACTAATAATGTGATTACTTTACCAGAAGATATGGACTGGATGTCACCTTCTCTCAAGAGAACAAAAGAAACAAATGTCTGGACAGATGTCAAAAAGAAGAAGAAAAAGACTGATACTGTTACAGCCAAATCTCTCAAAGCATCTAATATGATATGAATTGTTTTAACATTACTTTAAAGGAGCAATTTTACTGCTTGGAATTTTAAAACAAAGGTAACTAACTACTGGAATCTTTAGCTATATTTTTTGAAAACAGATGACACATGAGAGTTTTCACATTACCTCAGGTATGTAAAACAGGGTACTTTTCTTTCAAAGAAGGAGGGTTATAAAGCACATAAAATATGTATACTGTAAATCAACATACATTGTATATGTGTATTTTATCTTAATTTTTCTCTTTTCTTTCTCTCTTCTCTCTTTTCTCATTATTTACTTTAACTGCATCTGTTTTCCCTTTCTAAATTCTCTCCTATTTACTATACTAATATAGTCTGTATATATTTATTATACAATGACCCCCCCCATTAATATTAAAAAACGTGCACGCTGATTGGTCAGCGTGCACATTGTAAATCAGAGTTATAGTAATGGAAAAAGGTCCGGTCGCCTGGACTTTTTCAATTACTATAACACTGTTTTTATAGCAAAGGAGAACGCAAGATCTCCGCTGCTTCACACTGTCTCGCTATGATAAATGAGTTTAACATAGCGAGACAGTTTATAAAAAGCAAAGGAGATCTTGCTTTCTCCATTGCTTTTTTCAAAACCGTCTCGCTATGTTAAATGGGTTTAACATAGTGAGACAGCTTTAAAACAGCGGAGATTCTCCGTTGCTTTTTTTAAAGCTGTCTCACTATGTTAAACCCATTTAACATAGCGAAAGAGTTTGTAAAAATCAACGGAGATCTTGCTTTCTCCATTGCTTTTGCCCACAGCTCTGATGTACTGCATAGGCATACGCATGCACAGTACATCAGAACTGCCGCAGAATACCAGGCAGCTGTGGAAGGGCAGCAAGGAGGCATTATACAATGCCATTATTTAAGAAAAGTAATTATTTTTTTTCTTAAATAATGTCATTGTATAATAGCAATAACCCACTTCTGGGTGTGGGTAATGCTGGACTTACCCATGATAGGCTTTGTTTGGCCACTCGGGCTTCACATGACCAAACCACACCAACCGTGGGTAAATCCAGCATTACCCACACCCAGGCGTGGGTTATTGCTATAACTCACTATCTATACATAGATAAATAATAGTCTAAAATAATCTAGTTTTAAGGTAGACTAATTGGAATAGTGAACTTAATTAATTGTTATTACAATATTTAATAGATTAATGATAGTCATTCTTATGCTTATTGGGATTGGGGACATGTTCGTGATTAACTCTGAAATGTTCCATTCATGTACATATGTCCTTTGAATTATTTCCTTTTAGTATTAACAAATATATAAAAAAGGAGGGAAAATGTACTGTTGGTTAAGAGAAGTGAAGCTTTCTTCACATTCTATTTGCATTGCCATAACAACAGTAAACAATTGCTGCAGTTTCTAAGGACACTGTGAATCTGTGAAGTGCATTTAGCCTCACAGATAACAAATAATAAGAAAAAAATAATGTTGTTTAGTTATTAAAATGAAAACCTAAACAAGGTAAAATAAATACATAATAGGATTATTTATAAATATTTTATGATTTATCCTCACAGGACTACATATTCCTGAAAACACAACTGAAATGTTCCCAAACTACATGTGCACTGAAATGTAGCTGCTTGATTAAAAAGTAAGTACTTTTCCATTATCGGGGCAACACTTTGAATGAGCGCTATATAACCTGCAAAAGATTGTGTACCGCTTGGCTGCATTTTTCTCTGGTGGTGCTTTTTTTTTTAGAAACTTTGAATGCTTTCTGCTCTTATATGGATGTTATCAGCAAAATTCTATTTATGTTAAGGTGAATGTCTTAAAATGTTTTCATTTCAGAGGAAAACTGTACATTATCATGCAACCTTAATTCTACAGCCATGCTATAGTACTGTTTTCCTCTTGCCATGTCTTTTACTGCTGACCACCCAAACTTTGATACTATTTAATGCAAGTGTGTAAAGAAATGAGCAGTTAGTCTCTTACAGGCTGTGTTTCATTTGCGATGTATTTGAAAGCAACTGAATATCCGAATAATAGCTGATTTTATACTGGCTACTAATACCGGCTGCTAAATATTAAGACTGTTGCTTGCCAGTAAGAAGTACATGTACCTAAAAGCATGTGCATTTCATCTTCTACTTGTCGTGCTTCATTGTTCCATGTGTTTACATTCATTGTATGGATAAACGATAGTGTTTTATCACTCAGTACTGTCTCATTTCACAGCATTTCATGTATTGGACTGGCGTAAATGATGATTTTTTTTTTTATTACTCGACAGAGCTCGATTTTTCACTGCATTGAAGTAAATCGGAATGGTGTAATATTAGTGTGTAGTTATTCAGCATCAGGTTTATATACTGTTAATGAGATAACTTTTCTAGGCAAAACTGTTAACATTGAACTGAAAAATAGGTTATCACTTGTCAAAGCCTATAAATCAGCATGGTATGCAAGCAGCTGCTATCAACTGCCACTGAATTGCGAAAATACAAATTCTTACATGCCGTAAAGAAGAACCACATTTTGACGTGCATTTCGGCTATGTACCAGCGTTCGACAAAAGAGGGAGGTTTAGTGTTAAAAAAGGGTAATTAAGGGTATTTCATTATGTTACAGAGGTAATAGAGGTGAATGTATTACACCTGCACAATAAAACAAAACATCAGCAACAAGAAATGCTTAGTCTTGTACAATACATGTGTGCATTGGAAGCATAAGAAAATGTAACTTCCTGCTTGCACTTTGTAGTGTCAGCAATTAAGAATAAATGTTGATTGACGTTGTAATTTTCCTGTTCCTCTTAATAGAGTGAAACAGAAATGTATGTGAAACTGAAATACACGGACTTCTACTTAGAGAGAACAACAGGGCTTCAAATACAATATTCAAAGCGCTCATTCGAAGTGTTGCCCCGTTAACGGAAAAGTACCAAAAAGTATTATACCATGACCCCCCATTAATATTCCAAAATGTGCATGCTGATTGGTCAGCATGCACATTGTAAATCGACTTATACTAATGGAAAAAAGTCTGGTCGCCTGGACTTTTTCCATTAGTATAAGTCTTTTTTTAAAACACTGTCTCGCTATGTTAAAGGAGTTTAACATAGTGAGACAGGTTTAAAAAAAGAAACGGAGATCTCCGTTGCTTTTTTTAAAGCTGTCTCGCTATGTTAAACTCCTTTAACATAGCAAGACAGTGTGTAAAAAGCAACGGACATCTTGCTTTCTCCGTTGCTTATTTTAAAGCTGTCTCGCTATGTGAAACCCATTTAACATAACGAAACAGTAAAAAGCAACGGAGATCTTGCTTTCTCCGTTGCTTTTGCCCACAGCTCTGATGTACTGCGTAGGCATATGCATGCGCAGTACATCAGAACTGCCGCAGAATACCAGACAGCTGCAGAAGGGCAGCAAGGAGGCATTATACAATGCCATTATTTAAGAAAAGTAATTATTTTTTTTCTTAAATAATGTCATTGTATGATAGCAATAACCCACTTCTGGGTGTGGGTACTGCTGGATTTACCCACACCCAGGCGTGGGTTATTGCTATATTACTTAGTTTAACATGCTGATTTCACAAACTGTCTGCACTGTAAAGGTTAAATTTTATATGTTACTTGAAATTATCAGTCTCTAGAGCACATGAAAAGATACATATTACTTTTTGCAACATGTTAGCTTTGCAGTTACCTCACACTCTGTACAAACTCACTTGGTAACTGGTAGCTATTCATTTAAAATATCAATTTAAATATTAAATGTACCCTTGAAATGCTATTGACATTTTGACAAAATATAATCTGAACTGTAAAATGAATGACTTGAAAGAAGTTAAGTAATGCATAGATTTCAAAGACAGTTCTTGACACTACAGTAAAAATATATATTCACAAGGAAGTATTGAAATGTTTTAGTCTTCCAGTTAAAATAGCTTACTGTCAACATTTTGCAATATCAGAAAGTTTGAAGAGATAGGAAATTACTATTCTTTGTCTTTATAATGATTATTAGACAGATGTTAGACTCTGCTTAGTGTAATGAATTGTGACATATGTTTATGAGGAAAAGTGGACTCAACTACTCACATTGGACTAAACATTCCTGGAAACTCAACTGAAATGTCCCCAAATTACTTGTGAATTTAAATGAAACTGCCTGATTAATAAGAATAATTTACTTTAACAACCTGACTCCATAAGCTACTTGATCTATATATGCTACGTTATATATGTCACTTGCATATAACAGTCTCTAGAGCACACGAAAAAAAACATATTATTTTTGCAACATGCTATATTTGCACTAACCATACATTCTAAACTAACTCAATTGGCAACTGACAAGTTATTTATTTGAAACATTAGTCTAAATATTAATTGTGCCCTTGAAATATTGTTGCCATTTTGACAAAACAAAACCTGAATTGAAAAAGGAATGATTTGAAGAAGTGAAGTATTGTACAGATTTTAAAGACAGCTATTGACACTACAATATAAGTAGAAATGTATACATGCAAGGAAAAATTTAAATGCTTTATACTTTTAGTTAAAATAGCTTATTGTTAACTTTTTGCTTTATCAGAAATTTTAAAGAGCTAGAAAATTATTTATAATTTGTCTTTATAATGTTTACTAAAGTGATGTAAGTCACTGACTTTTTTAATGGATTGTGAGTCACGTACAAGACGGACTACTGAATGTTATTTCTGTTTACCTATGTTTCCTGAATTTATTTTATTAGTACTGATTTAAAACAAGGGAAAGAAAGGGAAGGGAAATCTTTGTTTCTGATCAAGGGAGGACAGGCTTAAGAGAATTCTAACTGCCTGAGAACTCTCAAAGATGCTCTAAATACTATTTGATTAATACCTAAGGTAAGTCTTGATTACCATATAGGTACCTTCACATTCATTCTAGAACTGATGTGATTACCTATTCTGGAAGCAGGAGGTGCCCTATGCAGGATGGGAATTGTCAGGATGATCATAGTTCATTTTTAGACTCTGCTTTGTAAATCTATAAATATGTAAAAGCACTGCACACTAGAATATAGGGTGCCTCTACTCTGAGTCAGGATACATTGATAACGCATGTCTTTTCATAAGTGTAAGTTGAAGTTGGTGAGCTGAAGAGTGGGAAAGTAAAGGAAGACAGTACACCTACAGTAAATTCATATTTCATTGGTAATCACTCATTGTCTCCTGTAGAGTTCTATTTGTTATTGGCTTATTTAGTGTATGTTCCTCTGTTGCATTTTATTTAAACAAAATGACATATCTGACATGTTTGGGATCTCTTAAGGGTAACTAAATATTGGATATTTTCTTAGTCAACATAATAATTGCTTACACTACTAGCATTCAGTCCTGATATATAAAATACTATAGAACAATACTAGAATAATATAGAATTTCATATATCTTTTAAGAAATTCTCCATATAATAATTTAACAGTTGATATTGTTGGTTAAAGGTATGAGTGATAATCCAATAGCTCTATCTTTATCTATTGGATTAGGAATGACTTTCATTCCATGTTTAATGGAAAATTCATATTTACTTGTATTTGATACTTTAGAATTAATGTTTTATAGAAGTACTTTTTTAAAGCCTGACCAGAATTTTACCCTACTTATATTTAAAGAAGAAAGAACATTAAATTACACTCCCAAGTTTACACACATAAAAATAACATCCAATGTTATCAGAGAATATGGTATAACTACTGTAATCAAAAATAAAAAGAAGCAAAAAGTGTCTTCCAACAATAACTTGAAATGGATTTAACATTCTTATCATTAAATACTAATGGCTTAAATAATGCAAATAAAAGATCAAACTTACTAAAATATTTAAATATAAATAAGGCACAAGTAGTATTTCTCCAGGAAATGCATTTTAAGACTAATGATAGCTTTATTTGGAACCCTAAGAACTATACAGTCTTAGCTCAATCCTCCTATAGAACAAAGACAAAAGGAGTATCAATTCTCCGGAAGAAAAACATATAAATATGAAGACAAAGAAGGTCTACTAGCATTTGTTATAATTAAATTTAATAACAGAATATGGACCTTAGCTAATCTATATTGGTTTCCAGGAATCGGAGCAGGAATGGTTAAAAAACACCTAGACTTTATTTCCAACAATTGTAAAGTAACTCTTATACTGGCAGGAGACTTTAATTGTACCTTAGAAGCTTCTGAAACCACCAAGAAGTCTTTTTGCATCACAACTATTTCAAAATCCTTAAAAATGGATTGATTCATTTCATTTAATTGACACTTTTAAAGTAAAAGATGATAAATCCTTATTATTTTCCCATAAAGACCACATATTTAGAACACAAACCAGAATAGACAAATTATTCGTAGTTCAGGATTTACAAACAAAAATCCTCATCTTCTCAATAGTTCCATGCCCCTTCTCAGATCATGACTCTCTGATAATGAAGCTCCAAATAGAGTTTAAACCTTTAATACTCCCAACTAGAATTTCATCATATATCACAAAAATTAAAGAATTCAGACCCTGGATGTTGTCAGAACTACAATTATTTCTTGAAATTAATAATACAACAGAAATCATTAGAGTCTTGGTTTGGGACTCATTAAAAGTGTATTTATTTGGTAAGACCCTTAACTGGTACAAAAACAAAGTTAGAGAGTGGGAATCTGAATCATTAGACTTGCAAACCAGACTCTTGACAGCAAAATCAAAAAAAATCAGAATTGTCCAGAAGTCAAAAAAGAAATAGAAGAATTAAATAAAAAATAATGAAATTTTAGCACACAAAACTTGTCTAGCCTTGGAAAAATTTTAAATAAACTCATTAACCACCTCCCCCAGATATCTACATAACTTATCTACAAGAATTAAAATACAATCTAAAGCAAATAACATTAGTAGTATATATCATGAAAAGAAAGGGGGAAAAGTATCAGATATAGGAGACATCCTTGAAGCATTTCAGTTCCATTATATGGAACACTTCAAAAAAGAAGATTTAAATATCAACCAAATAAACTTAGATACAAACATTATCAATATAAAACTTAAAATTAGACCTACAAAAACCTATATCCTACAAAGAAATTGTTGACAAGATAAAATAAAGTAAATCTAACAAAGCTCCAGGGATAGATGGTATAATTACAGAAATTTACAAACTCTTCCCTTAAACAGTAATCTCCCTTTTTCATAAAACTTTGCTAAAAGTCCAGTCAGAAGCAAAAATACCACCCTCATGGAAATATTCTCTCATAACATCAATTCTAAAAGATAATAAACCATCAGACTTTTGCACATCATACAGATCTATATCATTACTGAATAATGATTACAAAATATTCATGGCAATACTAGCTAACAAAATGAAAATCCCACTTTCAAAGACAATTAATAATGATCAGACTGGATTTTTATATAACAGGCATACACATGATAATATTAAAAGGATACTTACTCTTATAGATTATGTGAATAAAGAAGATAGAGAAACACTTGTAATCGCATTAGACATAGAAAAAGCCTTTGATTCCCTCAACTGGGAATATCTATTTAAAACTTGGCATTATTTGAATTTCCTCCTCATTTTATCTTATTACTAAAAACATATATATTAATAACTTACATTAAATTAGGTCCTTTCACCACAGAATCTAACCATATAACAAAAGGTACTAAACAAGGATGCCCCCTTTCTCCTATTTTATTTGCTTTGGCTATAGAAATACTTGCAGAAATAATGCGCAATAATCCAAGAATAAAAGGAATAGAAGTCTATGACCAGTACATATCTAAAATAATGCTTTTTGCTGATGATATTTTATTAACCCTATCAAACTCCAGAGAGTCACTAGGAGAGCTAGAAGTAATGGAGAAATTTTATAAGATTTCAGGTCTACACTTTAATAGATCAAAATCAAATTTTCTATTTTTAAATAAGAAAAAAAAAACTACAAGTTACAGATAAATCCATCATAGGAAAACAAGAACTTATGCTAAATTATTTAGGAATAGTGTTATGCAAAAATATAAACAAAACAATATTAATAAATTATAAAAACATTATTGAAACAATAAAAAATATATAGAAAAGTGGAACAAAATTATATTAACTTTTGAAGACAGATTGCAATTAATAAAAATGGTCTTATTCTCAAAAATACTATATGTAGCATTAGCAATACAGTTAATTCCTGAAAGATACATTCTTAAAGAAGTAAACGCATGTTTAATAAAATGTTTATGGTATCCCAAAAAGAATTGAGTTCCTCTAACTCATCACTATTAGACACTGGAAACAAGGAGGATTGAACTTCCCAGAAATAGAAACATATATAAAAGCATCTGTGCTTAAAACTACAATAGACTGAATAAACCCAAATTATTTTGCCAATTGGAAAGAATTAACAATGGCGATATTAACAAATGAATTTAATCTGTTAAAAAAATTAATAGTACACAAATTAAACAAACCCTGGTACATATTATGCATAAGTATACAATATAATATAACAAAACCTTCTAAAACAACACTGATTAATCATTACATCAATTCATTTAAGAAACTTATTGATGCAAGCATAGATCTAAAACTTTGGTTTGACCTTTTAACCCCATTTACCATCACTAAGAACTTTCCTCACAAAATATATAGGGAAACAATAACTGCCTGGGAACAAAATGGATTCTTATGCTGGTTTCAATGTGTAAATAAATTAAATGTTTTAGATATACATATGATAAAAACTGATTACAATATTCCAACACAGGACTGGTTAACCTTAAAAAGCATTCTAATGTGCACTCAAGATTTATGCAGATTAATTAATAATTCCTCATTTAAAGATATTCCAAATCTAACACGTTTTTTGTATGAATTTATATATAATAGTTGTGAAAAGAAAAATTCCATTTCAAATCTATATAAAGAGTTAATAACATATAAAACAATTCCCAAACCATCATACTGGCAGTTCTTAACAAAAGGTCAGTAATTGTAGTTAAGAGAATAAATTAAAACTAACATCTTACTATCAGTTAATTACACCTCTAACACACAGTACTGGAAAATATTTAACTGGAAATACTTACATAGAGCATTTTTAACACCAGATAGAATTAAAAAGATCAGTACTACAACAAATTTGTTTTGCTGGAGATGTGAAAAGTCAAATAAAACAGACTGGATTCATATTTTTATGAATGTAATAAAATTAAATTATACTGGAATGGAATCAATAATTTTTTACAAGCTTTATTTAATGAATCCTTTACCTTAACTAAAGTATTGATAATTCTAAATGTAAATGAAGGTCCCTACCTGAATAAGACAAATATGTATTTGTTATGAACAATACTTGCTATATCTAGGAAATGCGTAACCAGAAGGTGGAATTCAAATACACCCCCGACCTTGGAAGAATTCCACACTTTACTAAAGACAACTGCATAAAAATCAAAGAACTATGAATCTATCTCAGGCCATTGGTAAATAATCCTTGGAAGAAAGTTATATCTATGTTGGACACTCTGCAATAATCAATATTGTATCTCTGATAACTGATCTGTTAATTCTATATTTAATAACATACAGTGTATATAATTGAAAGTCAGGCTATTGTAAATATTGTATATAGTTGTTTAAAATATTTAAAAATATTATTTAAATGTTATTTTAATTGAAAATAAAAAAAATATTTGAGAAAAAAAAGACACACACAGTTGCCATGTCTGGGTATTAAACTACTACTTAACTACTTTATCATACTACAGCAGTATGCAGTTATGGGACACACCGCAGTGATTACTGGGATACAGCTTTTCCAGGGATGTATTTCTATGTGGATGACATCAGCAGCCTTTACCAAAGTAGAACAATGCAATTGTAGGGAGTGTGACCACCCTAAAAAGCATTGCTTTCTACTCAGACACACACACACACACACACACACACACACACACACACACACACACACACACACACACACACACACACACACACACACACACACACTTGCCAAGGCTGGGGTTAGAGCTCCTACCTAATTAGCTTATCACACTACAGCAGTGCACAGTTATGGGATGCGCCACAGACATTAGTGGGATATGACTCACCTAAGGTGCATTTCACAGTAAATGACCACAGCAGGCTTGTCATAGTGGGGCTATGGAGAGAGCAGTGTGTGTGCATGGGCCATAACCCATTCATCTCGGGGTTGACACACCACATGTGGGCACAACCTGGGTCATATTCCACAGGTCTGTGTATACAGCTGCTAGATGATTACTTCCTTGAACAGTCATGTTGCACAGCTGGCACGTGTACCACATATTCTGTAATGCTGGCAGATACCGGTGGCTAGTAACTGCAGTGTGTGACATAAGACCCTTGTATGGTTGTGACCCTTTGGCTGTGTGCTGGGTGGGAGAGCCCTGGATAGCTCCTTGTCACAGTCACCCTCTTCCACACATCTATGTATGTCTACCTTTGGCTTATTATAGTGTGTTGTCCTTACATATATGCCTGTATTCCTATCCACTGTGTGTGCAAAGCATGTGTGGTACATACTGAGGAGTGTCTGCACTAACATCTGTGGCTGCCAGATGTGTCTGGTCCACTGGTGTTTGCAGACATGACCTTCATGTGTTTAAGTGTGTGAGCATGCCCAGTATGACCTTTCAGTATGTTGTTGACTAACATTGCCTTCATTATTCTAAGTGTATGGGAATGCCCAGTATGGTCGTCTGTATTGCATGTGTGGATCAGGTCCGGGTAGTTTTTATTGCATTGCTAACCTTTGTGTTGTACACCTACAGGTAGCATGCTGTCTCTGCAGGGTCTCCGTCGATCATTTGATATGGACTGTTACTACATTTCTGCATAGGATAGGGGGGGCAAACCTGCCTATTTCTATATTTCTACACAGGATTGGGGGTGCGCACCCGACTGTTACCATAGTTCTACATAGGATGGGGGGCACACCTGACTATTTCTACATTTCTACACAGGATTGGGGGGGCACACCTGACTATTTCTACATTTCTACACAGGATTGGGGGCACACCTGACTGTTACTATATTTCTACGTAGGATGGGGGTACACCTGACTATTTCTACATTTCTACACAGGACTGGGGGAGACACACCTGACTGTTACTATATTTCTACAGAGGATGGGGGGGTACACCTGACACTTGTACACATTTGCTAGGACTGTACTGGTATGTTGGGTACTCCATTTCAGTCTGTAGTCTTAACTATCATGCTGGCTCGAGGCATACCAGTGCACTACAGATCTTAGCTTTTAATTACCTACATATTAGTTACTGACTTCCTAGCCTTCAGAAATGACATCTCACTGCCTTACCTGCTGTAGTCTGTCTGTGTAGGCCTGGGGGGGAGGTGACACATAGGCCTTATTCAGAGGCCATAGCACAGTCTTTGTTTGTGTTTGTCTACACCTGTCCTGCTGGCTGTGACTGGTGTTGGGTATGTGACCCCCCCCTGACTGGCATGTGTGAGTCACTTACCTTGTGGGTGTCCCAGTATTGAGGGTGGTGCTGCAGGGCTGCCTATGTCAGATGCACATATTACACTCCCAACACATGGTTAGGCACAGGTAGTGTAATGTTTGGCATCCCTTTTACTGTATGTGAGAGTCAGAGAGAGGTGCTATTCCCTGGGTCACTCCTGTGTCAGTGTATGTGCTATGTGTTGCCTCTTTGCCAAGGCCGAAGCATATTGTGCATGCCTCCTTCTGCCTGCTGCAGGCTCAGGTTGTTCCTCCTCTGAGTAACTCTGTGCCTCTGCAGGCCTTGGCAATGGTGGGGAGCTGTGTGGCCCTGCCCTGTGCTGTTCCTGTTGCAGCTGTTTCTGCAGGATCATATTGTGTAGCATGGCACATACAAGAACAATTTGGGTACATGTATCTGGTGAGTACTACAAGGCTCCACCAGATGTGTCCAGGCACTGGAACCGTGACTTGAGCATCCCAAACACACACTCCATTATAATTCTTGTTTGTGCGTGTGCATCATTATGGAGTTCTTGTTCGGCTGTGTGTGCATTTCTGATGGATGTCAATAGCCACGGCTCCAGTGCGTATCCAGCATCCCCCACTAGGTGACCATGTGGGATGTCCCCATTGGCAAATCTCTGGTACAGCTACGTCAGATGCCAGATATGGGAATCATGATAGCTTCCAGGGCTGCCAGCACACACATTCATAATTATGCCCTGGGCATTGCACACAACCTGGCAGTTTTTTGGAGGGGAAGCCCATGCTGTTGATGTATACCCTACCCTGCTCACTGGGTGGTGCTTTCATGCGTATGTGCGTGCAGTCTATTGCACCCACTACCTCAGGGTATTCTGCTATTTGGTGGAAGAGACACATATTGCTGGCCAACGCCTCACGGGTGTTGGGGAAATATATGTGCTTACCGACGTGCTGACATGGCATCCAGGAACTGGTGGAGTACCCTGGATGCTGATGCCTGTGAAATCCCCATCATATCCCCAGTTGGCCTTTGGAAGGTACCTGTAGCTAGTATTCTTAGGCCTACACATACCTTGGTATCCACTGGGATGGGGTCCTGTTAAAAGAAAAACACTTATTTCTCCAACATTCGCCAGAAGAAACACAGCGATTTTGATAAGCAAATAAAAGCTTTATTTACATGCATGGAGACCTGCCACATCGATGGTGGAATGTCAGCAGTCTAACTTTTGTACAAATTGCAGGGGTTTTTATAGCCCCTTCTGCACGTACACACACATACTCAACAAGATGTTTATCAGACACTGAGTTTCAGTTAGGACAGAAATATGCAAGGAGTAACCACAAACTGTCATAAGATAATCACAAGTTCTGCTTTTTCTCAGACTTCAGATTAACATCTGCACATTCTTTCATGGTCAGCCTGTTTAAGCAGATCAAACATTTCTTTTAGAAATTCTTTCTTTGCACACAAGATAGTTTAACCCTTATTATGCCTGATACAAAGTAGTTTTTCATACAAAATTTTATTACAGGTCCCCTCTGTTAGTTTTGTGTATCAGGCGTGGCCGGCACAGCTCAACAATTTGCTGTAGGAGGTCCCTGTCCACCCTATAGCGCTCCACTATCTCCAGCTCATGTAGCCCTTGGTAGGTTACCCTGGGTCTGTACATTCTTCTCCATCTCCTCACTGTGGATTGGTTGGTATTATTCACATCCTCACCACCCACAGCCTCTTCCACGAGTTGTATGATAGCTATTGCAGCCCCTATCATTTTGCTGTTGTGAGTGTTAAGTTCCCCACTTGTTTACACCGGTGGTGTAGAGTGTGGGAAAACCAGAGGGGAAGGTATTTGCATAGTTTATAGTAGTGTTCTGGGCTGGGCTGGTCTGCTGCCTGTGTAATTGGCTGATTCTAATACATTTCACCTGCCAGCTAAGCTAGTTCTCCTTGATTATTTTCCTACTGCTGTTTTTCCTTCCCATTGCCTTCCTGTTTAAGCCCATGTGTGCATTGCACAGAGTGCTCAGATGTGCACAATGCTGCTATTTCCAGGTTTCCCATATTTTTTCTTCCTGTAAATCCCAGTGCGTGGCACGCACACCTGCTTAGGTTTTGTAAAGAGTGCTATGCAGGTTTAGACACACACTCCAATCCACTTACAGTATGCCTGACACACCGCCCCATGATGTCACCTAACTCCTGGGCTTGCACCAGGCTATTCCTGCTCTTACAGTGTTGGGAACTGACTCACATGCTGGGGAAAACTGGGATTCACAATCCTTCCCCTCATTTGCATAGGATTCCCTGCTAATGCATAGTTACATGTCTCACACTGAGCCACCCCCCCTTAGCAACCACTACTCACTGGCCAGATTATCTTCTCCCTGCCATTGACTTGCATGGCAGAATACTGATTTTAGTTAGAATGCTTATTTTAGGTTTATTTTATTATTTTACCCCAGTCCCATTTGCATGCTGCTGCCCTACGCTTAAACAGCCAAGATCGGCGATAAAAAAATAAAAGTTGATTTTTTTATTTTTTGATTTGTTTGCAATGCCAGTGGCCTTATACCTGGCCATTGGCATGCTTCTTCAATGATATGCAGCCTTTATTTGGAGCTGTCACAGCCCCATTTGCAGAAATGTACTCGGTTACTAACCGAGTACATTTCTGCTGATTGCACTAGTCCTGCATGGACTGTCACAAGCTTCCTGGATCACAAAATCACCTCATTTGCATGGATTTCTCCTGCAAATGGGGTGATTTGCATACAAGGGCTTCATCCTTGTAGGATTAGTGCAGGGGCTCTCGTGCATGCCCCTGCAGGCTATTCCTGGATCGCACGGCAGACATATTGCCTGCTAGAGCCCCTGCACTAATCCTGCATGCCGTACAGGGCATAGTGAATCCGGGGGAGCGATCTAAATAAATATGGGCCTAGAACAAAGCCCTGTGGGACACCCTGACTGTAACCAAGAGTTTCACCTGTCCAATTGCTGTATGGTACTTACTATGTCCTATCTGTAACTCATGCAACTATCCATCTTATCAAGAGTACACCATTACCTATATGTTCTAATTTATTGATCGGTGTTTTGTGTATGACCTTATAAAATGCTTAAGTTAAATCTATATAAATTACATCATAGCACACATTTTCATTCATAGCATGTTAGGTTAGGTGTCATTTAAAATACAGTATTCTCTTTGCATAAGCCTAGAAATGCAGCCATATTAAAGCAGGCTTCACAGTTTACGTAAAGTTTCAATAAATAAAAATAACCTTCACTTAAAAATATTGATAAGAACAGAATGTGCTGTACATTTGAGTACAAACATATCTTGTTTTTATGCTACAAGGCTTGGGAAACCAATGCTAAAGAGGCATGTAGAACAGGGTTTTGGTATTATTATTAAGAAATATTTCAGATATAGTTAGTGAAGTCAGTAAGTTAGTTCGAACTGACATACAGAAAAGATTAAATATCCAGAAAAGGAAGTTAGTTTTTGGAATGCAGAAAAGACACTCCAGATGGAGTACAGAAGTTAGGTTAAATACTCATACTATTCAGGAGGAAAAGACTGTTTCAGTTGATCAAAATATACATGCAAAAACTTTGGATAGATTTATCAGCACTGTTACTGTTATTCAGCATTCCAGAATTTCTACAGAATGTTACTGTTTATCAGCACTGTTATTAAAGACAGTATTCGGATATGGTTAACATCTAATAAAGCATTATTAACCTAACTACCATGTTTGCAGCATATGTTTTGTGAAAGTAAGCTTGTTTTCTGCCTTTCCTGTTACTAGAGTAGTCCAGATGTAGATTTGCTGTATCCAGGACTGTTTTGAAAGTTTCTGAGTTTCCCCAGACTTTTCTGTGTTAGAAGGAAGCCTTAGTATCAGTGGGAGTGGTAAGCACTAGGTAGCCTATCTACCACAAGATGAGTGGTTTCTGGCTCTGAAACTGTAGTTTATTAGCTGTTTGGGCAGTTTTTCTATACCTTTCAACTTTTTGGTATAAAAGCCCGTGTTTGCGTGGGTTTACACTTGTTTAAGCTCCACAGATCCTGTTTTGGCATCCTGCATATTACAAGAGCAACAGAAAAGAGAAACAGAGACTTTAAGTGCCTCCATTTTGATTTTTTCTGATTATACTGCTTTCAGCACTTGATGTAAGCCATTTTTTTCATTTAACTGCATTTATTTTAACTGTATTTGCTTTAATATTGCTACACACTCAAGTGTGCTAGCTTGCACTGCACTTAAAGTATATTACCGGTGCCAGAAAGTCTGCTCTTCAATTTTTCCCTTAAAATCTTGCTAGAGCTCTTCTGTCATGCACTTTCTTCTTCTTCTTCTTCTTCTTTCAGCTTTTCCTGGTTAGTGGTCGCCACAGTGGATCACCTGTCTGCTCATGATTGGCAGTGGAGTTTTACAGTGTTGAGTTGCCAGCCTGGCACTTAACCTTCCACAGAAGGCACACACATGCACATACTCACACCTAGGGTCAATTTAAAGTGTCCAATCTACCTACAGCATGTATTTGGGATGTGGGAGGAAACCAGAGCACCTGGAGGAAATCCACGCGACCACAGGGAGGACATGCAGACTCCGCAAAGAAGGCACCCCAGCCGAGGATCAAACCGGAGAATTCTCTCATGCACTTTAATTAGCTTATTTACCTAGCACTTTGTCAGGCTTTTTGTACCAACTATTGTAGCACACATGAATGCTATCAACACTAGATTTCCTGTAAGGAAACAGCTCCAGTACTTAATAATGATGACCATCCCTCCTGGCATTTCTGAAGGTCAGTTTCCTGTGCTTTCTCCTATTAACCTGGTGCACTTGGACATTCTGATGCAGTGTAGCAACTGCCTCATGTACACAGACAACCCTCTCCTCTTACCTCCCAACACTCAGACTTGTGAGAGATGCACTTATATCTCCAAATTGGAAGCCATGCACTCTCCAGCCAAGACCAGAATAACTGGTCAAGAGGAGAAGGTCAACACCTGCACCATACCACATGGAACACATAGCCCTCCAGAACACCCACCATCACAGCCCTCACATAAAGACACAAACCACACACCCACCTTCAGAGAAGCTCTCAATAGAAATCTACCCAAACATCAGAGACCTCCAAGGTAGAAACACAGTTGACCACCACAACACAGCACAAACCACAAGACACATAGCTCACCTACACAGTGTGCCCCTCAACCTAACCCCTAAGACAAAACAACTTGCCCAATACAATAATCATAGCTGACTCAATAGTGAGGCACACTGATGTCCCACTTACTAGGCTGAATAAGGAGAAAGTAACAGTCAGCTGTTTATCAGGTGCCAGAATCCGACACATAACACATGCACTCAGGTCACTCCACAATAAGTATAAGTATGACTCTGTCATTGTCCATTTGGGTGTGAATGACCTGAGATGCACCTCCCTGGACTACATGAAAGGAGACATGGTGGAGCTCTCAGATTATGTGTCCCAGGCAGGTATGACCCTAGCCATGAGCAGCATCCTAAAATTGCTCAGAATGATACCGCAGTACAAACAGAAAATGATTGACTTCAACAATTGGCTAAGTTTCTGGTGTCATTCTAAGGAGATCCAGTATCTTTCTGCTTGGGATGACATGGTTGACAGACCTCAATGCTTTGCCAGAGATGGCCTGCACCTGTCACCCCTGGGTTTCCAGGTTCTGGCTAAGGCTCTTGCCAACCATATAGTGCCTTTTTTAGGTGGTGTTCCAAAGACCAAAGTACCACCATAACAGCTATAAATAAATGCAATCTGAAGGTCATGCTGCTCAAAGCTAGAAGTCTAAATCTCAAGCTGTACTCACTCGAAGCACTCTTCAAAATGAAGAACATCGACATTTATGCTGTAATGGAGACCTGGTTTAAAGCAGCAGAAAGAACCCTTACACAACTAGACTATAACTCATTCCTCACCTTTTGGCCCCAGAACATGGACCGAAGCTCCAAAGGTGGTGATGTCTCCATATTCATAAAAGATATGTACACCTCCAGACTAGTAACCCAGCATAACGCATCTGAGATACTCCAGGTACAACTAATATTGGATAAGATAGCAATTCAGGTCGTAGCCTGCTATAGATCCCCAACCATGTCCCAAGACTCCCCCTCTACATTCCTAAGCACCCTGGAAACTATTATGATCCAACTCAACACTCTCATATTAGGTGACTTCAACTACCCCTCCATTAACTGGGAAAACTACTCATGCACCAATGCACTGGCCCAACGTTTCCTAGAATTAATCAATTCCAGTGGTCTGGACCAGCTCATTCTTACTCCCACTAGAGGAAGCAGCAGCCTTGACCTCGATATTACTAACATGGACAACCATTGCTCTACACCAATAGACAATTCCTCCCTGGTTAGATCCGACTACAAACTAATCACCATGGAAATCCACATCTCACCCACACCCCCCACAAAGTATTCCACCATGAAAAACTTCTCCAAAGCTGACTTTGGACTCCCAAAAACAGAGGTGGCAAACTTCACAGCACCCATGCCAATGGAAAATAGATGCATGACTGCCAAATCATACACCGATGCACTGTACGAACACGTACATAAATGGATGGAACTAGCCATACCCAACAGAACAAAGACACTCGCCTCCAAAAAAAAAAAGAAGCCAATCTGGTGGTCCCCTGCCATTAATAAACTCTACAACAGAAGGAAAAAAAAGTTGCAGAAAAAGGTGACGTCCCAAGGCTGGAAAAATTCCCTTATCAGTCTTAACAAAATGTTGAGATTCCTCATCAAAACTTCCAAAGCTAGCTATGAAGGCAGAATTGTGGCAGACACTAAAAACAACCACAAAGCCTTCTATAGTTATATCATGAATCTGCACGGCAATACCCAGATTTGCTCTGAGTTGCTGCACAATGGTACCTCCTATACTGAGCCAACAGATATTGCCAATATGCTGGTTGACAGATTCAGTGCCAACTTTACCCCTCTCTCCCCCCAAAGGACCAAACTCAATACCGGAAGAATGCCAGGCACCCAGCATTACTGCAGCACAGGTTAAAGCTGCATTGTCCAAGGCAAAGAATACAGCTTCCATGGGACCCGACAATATCCCTGGCAGTGTTCTACATGAATTACAAAGTGAACTGGCACCACATCTGTGTGCCCTGTTCACTCACAGCCTCACCTCAGGCTTTGTCCCTACCGAATGGTGCACTGCTGCAGTCATCCCTCTCCATAAAGGATGAGTGAATACAGACCCTGGAAATTATTGCCCCATTAGCCTGATGAGTCTGATATGTAAGGCTATGGTACACATCGTCATGGACCTAATTAACAAGGATATAGGGAATCTCCAAACTCTAGATCCCACACAGTTTGGTTTTGTGAAAGGTAGATCATACCTGCTCAACCTGGTTGACTTTTTTGAGTCAGTCACCAGAGCTGTGGATGAAGGTAAGGCAGTTCATACAGCCTACCTCGATCTGGCCAAAGCCTTTGATACCATTCCTCACTCAGGAATTACTGATAAACTCATCAATACAAGGCATCAAACCCTATATCATTAGGTGGGTTGCAAACTGGCTCACAGATAGAACCCATAGTGTGAAAGTAGGGGACTCCAAGTCAGACTGCCAACCAGTCACAAGTGGAGTTCCACAGGGATCGGTCCTGGGTCCTCTCCTGTTTAGCATCTACTTCTCAGAAGTCCAGGCCAACTCAAAGGGACTCTGGCTGATCAAGTTCATAGACAAATGCAAGCTGGGAGCCATTATTAACCCCCCAAGTGATGCAGACATCCTATAGAAAGACCTCACTGAGACCAATGACTGGTATCAAAACCATGGCCTTAAGCTTAATGCCAAAAAGTGCTTCATCCTCCCCTTTGGGAAAAACTCAGTTCCCACTAATTACAACATCAATGGGAGCCCACTGAACACTGAAGGTGTTATAAGAGATGTGGAGACACAGATTGACAACAACCTCTCCTTCGACCACCACATTGCTACTGTCATCTCATTACCAAGGGTTTTGCATCCAGGAAGAAAGACGTTATCATTTATCTCTACTCTTCCCTCATTAGACCAATCATAGAGTATAATGCCCCAAATGGCATGTACCTCACTAGACACCTGTAACAGCTGGAGAGGTCACAAAAGTACCTCACAAAGAGGATCCTAGGCCCTAAACATGGACAGACTCAAAAAATTCCAGCTATTCTCTGTCTCATATCATCTACTAAGAGGCAATCTCTGCTTAACTTACAAAGCCATGTCTGACCCAGCTCTGTTAGAAATGCTACATCTAAAGAAATCCCATTCCCTCCACACATGCTCCAGAGACCTCAACTTCATTACCACAATCAACAGAACATGCTGAAGGGACAGGTTCATAACCCAGAGACTGCCCATGCTCTGGAATAGACTTCCCATGCTTGTCAAGCACAACACCTCACTGGCCCTCCTCAAGAGAAATCTTGATGTGTGGATGGAAAATAGAAAGTTCACCCCAGGGATCATTCCAGTGGCTCTACTTGATAGAGGCACTGGGAACTAACATTGTGTGGCACAATGCCAGGGTACTTCTATGGGCTAGGTTTGTAAAGGCTCCAGGGCCATTAGCCTAATACACACCTATGAAACTATGAACCTATGAACTTGGCCCATAAAGGAGAAACTGGCACCTGTTCAGCACACATTTGGGTAATTAACAAATAAAGACTTTCATTCCAGTGTCATGTCAGTTGTTTCCAGTTAATTCCAGTATACTACAGTCTTATCACTTCTTTCACTGGTATTATAGCATTATAGAAAATAATGTTACAGGTGGTAATTGATCTATTTTCAACATACGCATACCAATATATGGTTTCAAGTCCTAACCTTTACCATTCTCACAACTACTTATCCAATATTACCTTCTCCATTATTATTCCACAACATGAAAGTAGACTTAAGGGTCTGTATGACTAAAGGTTTTGGTACCCCTTTCCTTTAAAGACAGGTTTAATAAGTACATGTCTCCAAACTTGAGGAATCTTCTTATATTTATTTGACCTACAAATAATAGATATAATGGTACTATACGTTCTTGCTGAAGTGTTATCAGGTCATTATTAGTAATTCTGTCTCCTCCCTGTGCTTTGTTTGTATCCAGTTTGCATATATCTTTTTCAATATAATAATTTGATTTTAGTATCTGAAGTTACTCTCATGTCACTAGGACAACTTATCACCTCCTTTGTGGAGCCAAACTGCTCTGCATAACATTTTGTATATACATCTATAATATGTAGAGTCCTGGACTAAATTTTAGAATCTACACACAGTTTATTAAATTGTATATTTACCCCTTACACATGCTATGTATCTATAAAATGGTTTTGTATTATGTTCAATATCGTTTTATGAATTTTCTTCAATTTTTTTCTTGATCTTTTCTCAGACTAAGCTGTAGTTCAGCCACTTTTCCATTTCTTATATTTTTTGTTTCTAACTTTAATCAAGTTTCTTGATCTTATGGAAATATATCCCCCTGATGTTGTATGCCTAGATCCTGATTTGAAACATGTTTTGACTTTTTGCATTCAAGCAATTTGTCTTTCAAAGCTTTCCACAATCCATCTGTAGTTTTTACACTGAATTCATCACTCCAATTAGTTTTACACAGTGACTGCTTTGCTTCCATATGTTATTAAGCTTCTGTCCATTGCTATAGATTTCAGGCAGAATTATCTAGCAACAAATTAACCTTCATAACCCCATGATCACTGCACATCAATGGATGTAAAACTTGATTTCTTTAGGAACACAAACAATGTTCTGATCCCTGGTAGGTTTTTTACAATATGAAACAATTGTTCCTGAAAATATGTTGTTGATAATTTCCTCACTAATGTTGAATTAATATTATTCCAGTCTGTTTCTGGTAAATTTAATCCCCCAGACACTATTATTCTTCCCTCCTGTGTTTCATGTAAGAAATGTCTGCATTCCTTTAAGTCATCAGCACTTGACGTTGGTGGTCTATGCACTCCAAAAATTGTTATATGTTCCAGTGTTATCTTTATTGTCCCAGTTACGCAAGCTATAGTATTGATGTTATCACTAAACATATAATAATCACAGGTCTCATAACTATCTTTAATCCCTATCATAACACCTCCACCTGATTTTTTGTTAGAATGTCTGTTACAGTAAAAACATTTATACCCAGACAGAACTGGTTTCCAGTCATTGCTCTTTAACCATGTTTCATTATCAATAACAACATCAATTGTGTGAGAATGTAGCTAATTTTCCTATAAAAATCTTTATTATCAATGCTTCTAGTATTAACAACCATCAGAGATGTATCAAACGTTGATATCTGTGAACTGTTAAATTTTTGACACAGCAAAAGTCCTGACTTGTGTTTGTCAAACATTGCAGAGTATATGCTGCAAACATTCCCCCGGATTTACTAATCTGGCATGCAGAACTAAACTAGTCCTGCACGTAAGTGGCAGTTTAAGAGGAGGATGGCAGTGCGCCATACATATTAATGAAGGCACGCTGCCTGAGCTCCAAATCCTATACTGAATGTGGACGAGTGCAGTGGGCATGTCTGAGAGCAGAGCTCTCAGAATAAACATGCCCCTGCAAAGTAGAACAGAAGAAAGTGTAAATAAATGAGCGAGACCACTCATAGGTGTCTGCATATCCCCACCAACAGTCCCCATGTGTTCAACAGCAACAGTACTGTAAAATAAAATGAAGAAACCCTTGTATTTATTTTTTAAAACCCCGAGTACAGCTAACCATAGCTGCGCGGGTTTGCTCATCGCTTAGCTACGGTTAAAGCAGCTTAAAAGGCTGAAGAGGATAACAAGAATATATATGCAAATGAAGTAACACATCAATAGTATAGTGGTTTGAGCATCTGCCTAAAGAACAGGCATTTCCGGTTCGAGTCCCACTGCAGCATATACCATTTTCCATGTGAAATCTGTATATGAACATATTTTTACATCTTTTTGCTGTATAACCTACTAAATAACATTTAAATGTGAACTGGAGTACTGCATTAAATGCACATGTGAAGTGTCAGTGTCATAATGAATAAGGCACTAGTAAGCAGGTTTAAGCACAAATAAGCAGTAGTAAGCATATATAAGCACTAGTAAGCGTGTTTAAGTGCATTTGCATGGGGGTAAGCA
The DNA here is from genome assembly GCF_019279795.1 of Protopterus annectens. Taxonomy (NCBI): domain Eukaryota; kingdom Metazoa; phylum Chordata; order Ceratodontiformes; family Protopteridae; genus Protopterus; species Protopterus annectens. The sequence continues at coordinate 597,636,570 of NC_056736.1, forward strand.
TTGCCTACACAGATTAAGCAAAGTAGAAGCTAACTGAGTGTAAGAAACTGTAACCGGAGGTTAGCAGTGCTTACCATTGCGCAAACCCACGCATACCCACTTACAACTGCTTTAAAGTGCCTTAATCACTCTGGATCCAACGGCCCATGTTCTGCCCAGCAACAAAATAAACTGCCTCTGCAAGGCTCAAACTCAGGACCCTGTACACTATAGTCACAGTAGTTAACCACTAAGCCATCATAGCAATAGATATGCATGAGGTATCAGCAAACTAATTCTCACCAAAGGAAAGGAAAATCAAACCAAACATGTGAACTGAATCTATGTACAGTGTGAAGTGGTATAACCTGCTACATAACATAAATATGTGAACTGGAGTACTGCAGTAAGGCCAGATGTGAGGTGTTATTGCAATAAAGTGTTGAAGTTCCCAGGACCCCATACAGCATACCTACACATGAGTCAAGGATACAAGACACATATATAGCATGTAATGAAGAAGTCATCAATCCCAAAAGGCAAATATCACACAAATTGAATATTAAGCACCACTAAGCATTGCACAGCACTGCTACCCAGACTACTGACAGGATACTACCAGTGGGAGAAACAGTGTCAACCTGCAATGTCTAATCTTAAACAAATGCATACTCATCCCTAGCAGGACAACTCCAAAAATTATGCTAAAAAGAATCCTCAGGGTAATATACCATGCCTTACAGGTAAGCAAAGAAGGATATGTATGTTTGCAGACTGAATGTGTGGGAACCCTGAAGATCCATGGGGTGAGACAACATACATGATGGGTCCTGAGAAGTGGAGAGTGGGCAATGCGTAGTGGTGTGGTGAGATTCGGATGGAACCTGTAGGAAGGATGATTGATGTGGAGGAGGGAGGGGTGGAGGAAATGATGGGTAAGACATTATGGGCCAAGGCGTGCCAGGGTTGGACAGACCCATTCTAATGGGACCACCCCATGGATGTAAGCGAGAAAGGAGGGGAACAGGAAGGTAACTGAGACATACCATTTCCCATGGCAAAGCACGGTATGAGTAATATGTATGTTGCATAACCCATGGAATAACATATATATATATGAACTGGAGTACAGCTGCCATGAAAAAACATATATATATATATATATATATATATATATATATATATATATATATATATATACATATATGACGTAGAGTACTGCAGGAAATGCACATGTGAGGTGTCAGTATCATTATGCATAAAGCAGTAGTCAGGTTAAGCAGCAAGAAGCAGTAGTAAGCATATGTCAGCACTAGTAAGCGAGTATAAGGCCGTGTGCGTGGGTTTGCGTGAAGGTAAGCACTGCTAATTTCCGGTTACAGTGTCCTACACCCAGTAAGCCTCTAAATTGCTTAACCTGTGTAGGCAGTGCTTACCCCCATGCAAACCCGCTTACAACTGCTCAAAAGTACCTTAATCACACTGTATCCAATGGCCCTTGTTCTGCCTAGCAAAAAAATAAACTGCCTCTGCAATGCTCAAACTCAGGAACCTACACATGATAGTCACAGTAGTTAACCACTGGGCCATCATAGCAACAGATATGAATGAGGTATCAGCAAACTAATCCTCACCACAGGAAAGTCAAACCAAACATGTGAACTGAATCTATGTACAGTGTGATGTTGGATAACCTGCCACAGAACATAAATATGTGAACTGGAGTACTGCAGTAAGCATAGATTTGAGGTGTTATTGTAATAAAGTGTAGAAGTCCCCAGGTCCCCATACAGTGTATGTACACATGAATCACGGATACCAGACACATATATAACCTGTAATGAAGAATAAATCATTGCCAAATGGCAAATATAGTGCTAATTAACTATTAAGCAATGCTAACCACAGCACAGCTCAAGTTAGTAAGTGTAAGCAATGTGTAGGTGAGCCAATTCAATCTGCCTAGTGGTATACCTCTTTAAGCAGTGCCAACCTCATGTAAGCAGGTCTGCCCATAGCTTAGCCTTTTCAAAACTGGCCAATCACGGGGAAGTGCAGGAAAAAGGCCATATTTAAACCCCACAGGTGGGAATACTTCTCATAACTGGTTGCAGCTTCCTACTGCAGGCAGAATGGCTGGTGTGGGTGAAGGCACTCGATTTAGAGTGCAGCACTGGGGCATCCAGGAGTCAAAAATCATGGTATGGCTCCTGGTAAAACACCATGATCAGAGACTACTGCAGGGCCAGTACCAGGGCTCACAGTATAAAATGGAGGCCTGGGACAGTCTCGCCCGTGACCTCACCAGTGCCACAGGTATCCCATGGACTGGTGAGCAGGTCAGGCACCACCATGCTGACCTGAAGCGGCAGAGGGGGATGTACTGGAACAGTGGATCCAGGAGTCTCGGCAGATGCCCAATGCCCCAGGACTGAGTAAGTACTCATTCTACTAAGTAGTAAATAATTGCCTAGCTTGTGTATACTATGGATAGGTATGGCTAAATATCACTGCATTTCTCTGACAGCTGCAGATGAGTGGGCTGTGAACCAGCAAGCCCATGATGCTAGGCTGCAAAGGCTGCATCATGAGGCAGGTTAGTAATCAGTCTGCATGTACTGTCATAACAAATAAATATAAGAGCCTTAGAAAGTGTTGTACCAGTAGAAATAAATGTGTAATAGTCTGTGAATAAAGGTATAACCCCTGGAGTGCTTCTGTTTACTCTTCTCTCATATGTTGGTGATCTGTTCCATACTATAAATAGTAATGTTGTATCTTAAGCAGTGTCACCCACACCGTGGTATGCAGATAAAATGGGCATGAAGTCCTGCATAACAATGTTGGAAGTGCCAAGAGGTCAGTTATATTGTACAAGTTAGGGAGACTTAGATAGAAAACAGTTGAAAGCTTTACATCAATTCCCTGATAGCACAGTGTACTGTGATGTTAGCTATAATATTTTGTCACACACAGCAGGGGTTTGAATCCTGGGAGTGCTACTAAGTTGTATGCATAATCATACCCCACAACTGTACAGATTTTGATACAATGTTCAGATAGAAAGCTGTATGCATACTTACACCCAACAACAGTACAGAATTTGCTAGAATGTTCAAAATGTAAGTTGTATGCATAATCATACCCCACAACTGTTCTAATCTGTCCAGCATGTCCAGATAAATGGCCCATATCACCAACTTGGTAGCCTGTTCCCTTGAAAATCCAGTGTGATGTTCCAAGAATTGTAGGCAGCTGTCAATGACATATAACTGATATTCAAATGTGTACATAGTCAGAGAATGTATATGGAAACAAACCTGTCATTCTAGCACCTCACCCAAAGTGTATGACAGCAACTCTCAACATATGTTGCATTAACACCTGCAGCCTGTCACGCCTGTATGTAAGACACAGGTCATGTATATAATAATTTATAAACATACCAGTGTACAATATAAGGCCATTGTGTAGTGTAATAATACATGTAAGGGAAAGACCACTGCAGTGACTAAGAATGTTGTGAAAACTACAAGGATATATTAGTTGTTAATTGAACTCTCTCTCACCCCTACCATATGTGCATAATAACCCAATGACACTCCTCAACTGGTATGTGTACACTCCAAACTTTTGTTGGGACATATGTCCTAATGGTTTATAAATATTCACATTTGTTTCTATGCATGTGCCATGTGAAAATACACCCATATTGGTGGCCTGTTGCCATCAATGAAACCTGCATGCTCCTGTAATGGCCACTGTTGTTCCATATATGCATGTGTTCTGCTTGCTCTGCAACTGTGTTAAATCTGGTGTGTTGGGTTAATGGGAATACTTATGCATGCTGTTATAACTAATCCTGAATGCTGTTGACTGTTACTAACCCATATCTGTCATAAACCTGTGACAACACAGCTCGTATGGGAAGGCCGGTCCCAGCGGACCCACCTGTCCCACCTCAGCTGGCCATGGCACCGGGCACCAGCACATCTGGGGCCCAGCCTGGGACCTCCTCCTCCATGGGCCCTGTGCCACCTTCGGGTGGAACTGCTGCAGGGGATGGGGCTCGCCCCTCCCTCGGATCGGGCACACAGGGGAACCTGTCACCCATCAACACGTCCGGGCCGTGGTGCGTAAGGAGCTCGATCTGGATGATCGAGAGTGGCTATGCCAGCTTGAGGGCCGAGTGGTGCTATTAGAGGGTGAGCCTGCCCCTCCTACACAGCCCCAGCACAGCCACCTTCGGGGCCGTGAAGGTGCAGTGGTGACTGCCCATGGGTGGGGACCTCAGTCCCACTGTTTCCAGTTGGGGGCTCATGGGCTTGCGACTTCCAAACACCCCTCCCCATCCAAGGTGTTTACCCCCCACATGTGTCATATACCAGCCCTGTATGCATCTTGTGTGTCTTGTCTGTTAACCTACCCAACCTACCTCCCCAAATATACCTACTACCCCTCCCCAACATCCCACTCTCACCTGAAAAAAAAGGGCAATCTGTTCCCACAAAAAAATCTCGCCCCATACATAGCTGTCCATTTTGCACACGTGTCCACTGGACACATGTAATCTGGTCTAATTGGCATCACAATGAATATATGTTGTCCTCACCCCTCTCCCAGGGGTTTGAGGGTCCAAATGTACCTGCAAATATAGTGTATATGCACAGCTGTTGCTGTAGAAGAAATGGGCAGCTATGGACCTTTCCTATACCCTTCCTGCACATGCCTAGCTATTTTCCCTACTGTCTTTCCCTCTTTGTGCCCCGTTTTTCACCACTGTCCTATCAACCCCTTTTTCTTTTCTTTTAAAGGAATTAGCGCAGGGGTAAGTGGCAGTAAGCACTGTTAAGCAGTGGTAAGTGGGTTTGCGCGGGTGTGCCAGGGGATAAGCTATGCCTACACAGGTTGAGAAATTCAAAGCTAACTGACTGTAAGAAAACATAAGCGGAGGTTGGCAGTGCTTACCATCACGCAAACTCACGCAAACCCACTTACAACTGCTTAAAAGTGCCTTAATCACTCTGTAGCCAACGTCCCTTGTTCTGCTCAGCAACAAAATAAACTGCCTCTCCAAGGCTCAAACCCAGGACCCTGCACTCCATACACAAAGTGATTTACCACTAAACCATGGCAGATATACATAACCTGAAGTTTTCACAAACATATCATGCAGCACAATCAGTCAACAGTACAGGAAATGTATTATTATCACACCACATAACCTGTTAATGCAAGAAGTCTGGACAAAGTATGCCACACTGTGGGTACAAATAGGGATATATGTCAACTAATGCTCTGATACACTTAAAATGTTGCTAGTTACACAGTTATATGTATTAGAACACATATGTAGAAGGAGATGAAGTCTGAAACACAAAAGTGTTGCCACTAGTTACTGACTTCAATGCTGCGATCATCCATGACAATTGCCAAGTGAATGAGGAACAGGCCAAAATATGAGCCGAACATGCATGGACATATGGACAGATATATATCTGTAAATGTAGACAGATATATATATATATATATATATATATATATATATATATATATATATATTAATGTATGACTCACAAATAATCATATAACAGCAATTGTATATAGATACATACATATGTTCATATGTATGTATATATATATATATATATATATATATATATATATATATATATATATATATATATATATACATATATGTATATATATATATATATATATATATATATATATATAAACGTATGAGATATATATAGGTACATACACATATACACACACAAAAGGTATCAGTAGCCATACATATGTAGAAGTAGTGTGGAAGTACTGGGTGCAAAGTATATCCCTCAGCCACAAGCCCTTCAACTGGCACCTGTGAAATGTGTAGTGTGGCAACCATTCCCACAAATGAGAATACTGACATTAAACATATACCCACCCACAATTCAAAGGACATGACATGACACACAGGTATGCATACATAGATAACCTTTATTCCTGTACTATACAATAATGTATGCCAGTACTGACACCACATAAGGTTTGAAATATGTAATCAGTCATGAATGCAAGGCCCACACAAAACAGTAGATGCAAGCAATGTGTATATATACCATACTATGCTGTCCAGGCCAAGGCCTTCAATTAGTACAACAGTAGAAACAGGATTTGCCTTCAGGATACGTAACAATCAACAATTACAGATGTAGTTCAGCAGCCTCCAATTACACCCTGTAGTCAAGCCCTAGGGGAAAAGTAGCACTTGTGTTAATGTCACAGTATCTTGTACATAACATTGCTTAACCTAACATCTCACTATCACACTGAATGACCCTCTTCTTAACAGTTATATCACTGAAAAGGTGCCATAGCCTAGGTTAATGGCATAGAACCCCCATAAAAGGCTGTACAAGGGCAAGGAACACTGTGTACCACACACTTACCTCTGGAATGTACAAGGGCACATATGTGTTCTCCAGCTGTTGCCCCATATATATGGACTTGGCCCAACAGTTGGTGTGGGAGTCCATGACATGACTGGGATGATAGCAGTAATGCTAGTGGTAAATAATGATAGGCCATTACCTAACAACCCTTCCTGTATCACAGCAGGACAAAGACTGGCATATATGTGGAGGACAGAGGCAGGAACATAGGGCCATATTTGCATTATTGCTGTTACACACCCTGGAAATTGCTGGTGTTACAGGATTTGTTGCAGCATACCCTTATGCAGGGATACGACATTGAAATACAAATGGATGTAGCCATGTACTGATAGCACTCAACAGACAGAATGCCACAGATATATTTGGGACAATACCTGTGTGGTGCACAGACAAAACCTAACAGCCAATCCCCCTGGTATCATACGGATAGGCCCACAGTTGAGAGCTATGCAGACAGACAACATTCCATGAAAAAGTACCATGTACACAGAAACCCTGTAAGAACAGCAAGATACATTGCACACAACAACACTACTCACGCTGTCTGTAGGTCTGGAACCTTACCCAAATGTGGATTTGGCCTGTGTCTGCAGGTTCTGCTGTAAGAGGTATTGCTACCTGCTGTCTGTAACACTGATGTCCACACACAGGAAGGATGTCATCCATACTGTAAAGGTGAAGGGACAATGCCCACAGAAGGCAGCAATTTATAGTACAGGGTTGCCATGACAGTGGTTATCTGAAGTACTACACAGCAGGCTGCATGCAATTAGCAACTGGTGGACACTGACTGGTGCAGAGGCCACCACCTGATCATGTGCAATACCAACAAAAGCATGCTGCAATCTATTCAAACCAGCTCAATCACTCTACTGGAGAGACTGAGAGAGAGAGAGAGAGAGAGAGAGAGAGAAAATAACCTTCAAGAAAGTTCACAAAGCTCAGGGTTGTGTTACAGTGGAAACAACATAACAGGTATGTGAAACAGATATGCATTTACTGGCATGTAGTATATGGCATAGAATAATAGGATGTATACTGTGAAAGGATGTATATGTGCCATCAGTACTTGTTCCTGTAATGATGTTGTGCTCAACAACTGCACTGGACAGTAGTATCAGTCCCTGTGGGCAGTGGGACATACCTGTCAAATGTGCAGACCAGCAGTGAATGGCAAAGATGTGACCCATGATATCTGTGTTCTGTAAATTACTGTGGCCAATGGCTGGTGGGGGTATTAATACTGCCATGATAGACACATGGGTGAGAGACCACACCACCTGCAGGACAGTCATGTTAAAGTGTAGCATAGCATGCCCAACTGCCATAGCAGTATAATATGCTTATCTAAAGTTTGTCACCATATATACCCCTAATGTTAGTCTGTGTTCACATGTGACACCTGTCTGTGTTGCAGCAAGGCAGAACAGTTCAGCTGTGAAGTAAAGAGGGTACATGAGTGTGGTCCAGATGTTCGTATGCACATATGTATATATACATATATATATATATATATATATATATATGTGTGTGTGTGTGTGTGTGTGTATATGTGTATATATACATATATATATATATATATATATACATATATATATATATATATATATATAGTGTGTGTGTGTGTGTATGTGTGTGTATATATATATATATATATATATATATATATATATATATATATATATATATATATATATATATATATATATATATATATATATATAAATATATATATATATATATATATATATATATATATATATATATATATATATATATATATATATATATATATATATATATACATGTCAATACATTTCCCCTGCCATGACATGTGTGAGAGAACATCACACATCAATACACAACATACCTACACACCAGTACATGGCTGCAAGATGGAGTGTGGAGTGAGGTGTGTAACCCATGTTGGGAACACATTGCAATTGTATGAGATGGTGGGATATATATGTTGGTGAAGGGTATTAGGCACATATTGGTATGTAGGTCTGGTTGGGTGACAAACAAGACAGCATACAGGGCTGGTATATGACACATGTGGTGGTTAAACACTGTGGACGGGTAGTTACATTTGGAATGTGGAGGCCATTGAGCCCCACATGGGAACAAAGGGAACATGGTGCCCACCCATGGACAGTCACAACAGCATCTACATGGACATAAAGGTGCCTGGGCTGTGTGCTGGGCAGGAGGGACATGCATGTTGAACCTTGTGTATGTGTACTGCATGCCTCCAGGTGATGTAGCACATACCCCATGTCTCTGTGGAGCTCCCTATGCCCAATACCCATGACCTAACTGGGTGACAGACACATGTCTGTGTGTGCTCCATGGGGGGACACCATCCCCTGAGGTGGTTCCACATGAAGGTAGTGATGGAACAGTAGATAATGAGGTTCCATGGTGGGCCACGGATGTGATGTGGACTGGTAACATGTGCACATTAGGTTGGAGTGGTGTTCCTGCTGGCAAATAACCCCTACACATACTGGTGTGTAACTGTCATGGAACATATGTGGGCTGTAATAGTCCACACAATCCCAGAACATGTCCAACAGCATGCATAGATATCCCCATTACTACAGAATGGCAGATGTGTAGCAATCACATAGCAGGCCTACCACATGCATATGTGGAAACATAGTGGCAGTGACAATGGCATGCAGGTGAAATACCCTGTAACAGCCCTGCAACTCTAGTGTCCCCACAGGGAGCATGTCTATAACCACATAGCAGAAAGTGTTGTACAATACAATATATGGCCCAATGGTACACATACTGGACACATACCACTAGCGTAGTGTGAACATTATGTTGGAGCTGATATGGTGGCGGGAGACTGATATGTGTATTGTATTATGGTAAACTTGACATATGAGTTGCTCAGACATATTTCCATCATTATGTCTTTCAGGGAGTATGGCACACCCGAGGAACCCTGCCTACAGTGCCGCTGAGGAGGAGATCATCATCACCAGCATCATCCACAACTATCAGCTGTTGTTCTCATGGACAAGCATGGACCAGCAGGAGAGAACAGCCATGTGGACTGATGTGGTCCACAGGGTGAATGAGGTGGGGATGCACAGCCATACTTATGAGCAGGTCTGCCACCATTGTAGTGACCTGCTCTGGCAAGTACGTCATCATGCCGCTGCCATGCGGGGTGACCACCTTGCAATGGGGGGGCCATAACATCCATCCCCCCTCACCAGAGTGGAGGAGCTGCTCATCAGCCTGGTAGCACCTGCCCACCTGCAAGAGCTCCAGACATATACAGTCATGGAGGTGGGTGCTACTCACACACCACACATTGAGCATGCAGGTAAGGTTCCAGGGCATATCAGTAGACTACTGTAGTGTATGCATCTGTACAGGTAGACCATGCATATGTGAGATGTGGGGTATGTTGCTGTGTAGTACCGATAAGCAGTAATGCATAAACTGTAGTACTGTGGACTTCAGCTGTTGTTGTACTGTAATATTGCAGCCACCCTGTAGCAATGCCACAGCTGTGGCCACTGACATCAACTCTATCCCATGTCAATGTAGGTACCTCTGGGATACCAGCAAGGCAGTGGCCAGATGCCAGTGAGTATGGTTTAAGGTTATGCTTGGCAATTCACTGTGCATGTCATAGCTAAGGTGTAGGCCATGTACACATCTAACACACCTACCCATAATGCATGCTGTACATGTGCACTGACACAGCACACACCTCACTAATGGGATTACCAGCCTCAAACACATGCAATACACAGTCCATCTCAGACAACTGTGGCTACACTCCAGTGCACATTGCCCAGGCACAGCTGACATCTGCCCAACATACACAGCTATGTCATACACAGAGCAGTTGAACATGCTACATATAATGACATCCCACTCCCTCTGCTAACACACGCTCCAGGGTCCTAAACATAATCAACACATTACACAGAACATACTGGAGGGATAGGGCCCTGTCCTGGGGAATCCCCACACTCTGGAATGGACTACCCATACATGTCAGGCAATGCTACTCATTGGCCCTCTTGACAGAAACACTTGGCAATTGGATGGGGAATGGGGAATACACCCTGGGTAGCATGTCTGTGCCACAGCCTGACAGGGGCACAGGGGAATAACATTAGTGGGTGGTGCATGGCAGGGAACCCCTGTGGCTAGGCTTATGTAGGCCCCAGGACCAATAGACCAGTACTCACCTATGAACCTATGTGTACCACAGGCAACATCAGCCAGGGCCCAATCATGGTCAATAATGGTCTCTACACTCACCATAGGTACAGTACATTGTCTCTGTGGTTGGTCTAATGGTAGTCTACCACTCATACATGCACCACTGATGATGACATATGTGAATACACATCAAGCATTCACTAAACACATGTGTCCACATGTGATCCAGGAACACACAGAGGCTGTGAGCAGCAGCAGAAACACACCTGACACACAGAGACACATCCTGCAATGGTGTGTACACCCATGAGGTATGGTGCACAGTACATGCCAGGGTGCTGAACAGATGCACAGCAATGCTGTGGACATGGGTGCAGTGGGTTCCAGGGGGAAGGCCATCACCTACAAACAGAAGCCATGCATCACAGCCATGTATAATGTTGGTAATGGGGATTGACTACAGTTGCACTGCATGCTGTTGAGCCCCACATGTCCTGCATGCTGACATGTGTGTAATTACAGGTATGTGTGTGATACTGTACTGCACCATCGCCTGCTATTGTGTGTGTTATGGGGTTGTGGGAGCTGTCTGTAGGTGCTGTCTGGTGGAGTGTATGGGTTGCCATGTATGTCAACTGCATGTGTGTATGTCTGTGTGTGTGGCCATGTCTGCACACATTGTGTGTGTGTGTGTGTGTGTGTGTGTGTGTGTGTGTGTGTGTGTGTGTGTGTGTGTCTGTCTGTGTATTTACTGTTTAGCAGTGTTGTACAGGTCTTACTGTTTGTTCCCTGTTTTCCCATCACAGGTGGCAAGGTGGGGCTGGGTCCCCCCTGCAGGGAATCTGATGTCACTGATACAGACAGTGACCATGAAGATAGGTGTGTTGAGGCACAGGAAGGGTCATCAGGGGCTGCCGCTGGGCCACCAATTGACAACCCACATGTATCCACACCATCCATGCACACAGTCACACTGCCTCTACACACCTCATCACCATTGGCCCTAGCTGAGGGACAGCCTATGGTTGGCATGGGCCAGGACAGTGTGGTATCTATGGCACATGTGTCAGGACACAGCAGCCATAGCCAGATGTCTGGCAGGGTATCACATAGGCAGATGTGCAGGGGTGCTCGTAGGAGCACTGCTGGTCATCATGCCCCTGGCAGACGTGCCACATCTATTTCAACCACACGCATGTTCCAGACTGTCATGGAGGCACAGGCATGAATGGAACGGTACACCAGGCAGGGTCTAAGGGCACAGAGGGCTCATCACACCTCTGTAACTGACAGCATCCATGACCTAGCAGGTGCCATCCATAATTACACCGAGGTCATGGATAGACGGTGGGGTGAGACATTGGAACTCATCCACAATGTCATGTCCATGCATCAGGACAGGGCGGGATGGTTGCGATGGCCTTGTGGACATATGCCAGCAACACCAGCAGCTGGAGGTCACCGTGGACATCCAAACAGTCACAGCCGCTCCTGTAGTGGCAGTACCAGCCCCAGCACTGTGGGGGGGGCTGTCCACAACCCATCATAGCAGACCACATGCACGTGGCCCTGGCCAGTCCCAGGAGGGACCTGGATCCAGTGGACATCTGTCAAACTCGAGGGACAGTACTCGGTCTGGCTCTGTACCTGATACTGCCTGTAGCACCCCTGCCAGGCACAGGTCCCATGTCTGTGGCTGGAGATGGTGAACTGCAAACCCTGCCAGGTACAGTCTGCAGCTGTCCCACAATTCCCTGTATAGGGCAGCCACATGGAGGAACTGTGTGCATGCAGACACACACACACATAAACAATGAACCTAGGGCAACCACATACCTGCACACATGACATCACCAGTGGCCCATAACAATACTCAGCCCCCTCACACACACACACACACACACACACACACACACACACACACACACACACACACACACACATGTTGTCAATTGTATGGCTCAGCCTAGGCCTCTGGCAAACCAACAACACACCCTGTGCATATGATGATACCTGTGCCACTCCCTGACATCTGTAACATTGATGCAGGGACAGGCTAACATGGTTCTGATGCACAGGGTGACTGTACAACAGTGTAGCAATGGAATGATGTGTAGCATGTTGTCAGCAGTAAAGTGAAATGCTAATATCTTGGAAGGTGTAGCTGTGCAGCCATGATGCATCATAGCTTTAATTAACAATGTTGTATTGTTGTCACCAGTATCTGTTCTGATTGTGTTGTGTTTGTCCATGTGCCACATGGCTGATGGGTGTAGTGGTGTCAGCAGGCCTTCTACAGTGGACACCAGTAAGTGTAGTGGGTGGTACACATGCCATGGCTGGGTACAACACACAGTGCCTTTGGTTAGGATGCAGTACAGGTACAGGACTGTACACATGGAGGTATGTCCCCATGCAGGTAACACATCTGTTGCACATGTAATCCCACCAAGACAGGATAGGCACAACCACACAGTGCTATATATGCAGTCTGCAATGTGGATGACATTGAACATGCTAACAGCAGGGTGTATGTCCCTCTCCCCACTCTACTGCGATCCTCACCTAAGTAACATGTGTGTGCCAATGCCGGTGGCATAGCCCTACCCTTAGGAGGGTGTGAGGTGCTCAACTACTGTGAATGGTGTAAACAACAACTAACAACCTGATTACATACACTGTACAGTATTACAGACAGCTATGTGGGGATAGATGCAACAGTAACTGCAATTATGGCAGTCGTGTCCACAACAGCCACACCCAGTGAGTTATAGCAACCCCAGTAGTGCTGCACACCTCAACAGTGTGGAGGAGGGCATTGACACATCTATGACCTGTGAAGGACTGTATGCCCATGGGATGGCACCTGTGGTATGTTGGCATATGCCAAGCAGTCCTGGTGGAAACATATCCTGTGAATGGAGGTAGATCCCGTAACAACTACACACATTCCTACAAGTGGGATGGTGTACAAAAGCCTGCTATGATCTACATAGGCATTGTGCACCTCCTAACCCTCATCTACACCTGTCATGATTGGGTTAAGGAGGTATACCAGGTTCAGGTTGTATTCTCTGCCTTTGACAAGTCCAACATTGGCGGGGTCCCATGTGTTGAGATAACCAGTGACATTGGCCATGGGTTCATTGTTGGTATGTTCCATGTCCCTGCAGACCATGGTCATCAGGCTACTGGGTGGTAGTTCCCAGCTGACATGGTGGGTTTGTGGATGTCCCTGCCAACATTGGTGAATCCATTGTCAGGTGTAGGGCTATTGGATTGTATGAGGGATCCCAGCTACTTACTGCACCTGCCCAGGGGTTCCCCAAGCATGACATGTCACTTGACTGTACTGCATGATATGTTAGTAATGCCAGCCTTACATCCTACAGGTGGGATGGAGTACTGTTAACATGTACTGCCCTTGTCATGTAGGGTCCTGCTTATGGGATCTGCTAAGGTTGGTACTGTATTGCAGGCCAGACATGTTTGGCTGGGGGGGGGATACCTATCCATGCCAGCTGTATGTCGTTTGGGTCTCTCAAACCCATCAATGGTGCATGTGGACATATATGCTGTGGTTACATTCCCAGTTCCATCTACAGCTGTATGTCCATATATACATGTGTTCACCTTTGACAGGGAGACAATCATTTCTTCGAATGGCCCTTTCTACAAACCGAAAGGACAAACCCGTCATTTCTTACTGCACCACAGTTCAAAACACAGCAGTTCTAAAGGCACCTTCGCTGACTCTCGAACTGCAAGTTGGAATACATATCGTAATGCCAGGGGGCATGCCCCCTGCACCCCCATCTGGAGGGCTGGGCCCTCCACAACCCCCCTACTGTGATATACTAACTCTTAGTTTGCACTACAGTGGGGATAGGAAAATATTCTCCATCCCCACTATAGTGCCATCCGCAACCATATTGCCTAATCTGCAATGAGCAAATGCATAGTGACATTCTTCATTGCACATTTGATGCATGTATTGCAAGATTGTGCAATATTGAGAGCATACATCTGGCCTTCCAGCTTTCGGACACATGGATTTCTCCCTTTAAAAGGTGAGCCATATATATGCTGACATATATGCATTCCTAGTGTTGTATATATGTGGACATGTGGATGTATACATATATATATATATATATATATATATATATATGGTTGTATACATATCTATGTATATATGTATGTATATATATATATATATATATATATATATATATATATATATATATATATATATATATATATATATAAATATATATATATATATATATATATATATATATATATATATATACATATATATATATATATATTTCTACTCCTATATCTACATATATAGATATGTTATATCCATTTAAAGATGAATATATGTACACACACAAATACATCTACATGGCGGAATACATTCCCTGTAGTGTTGTACACATGGGCTGGATGATATGTATGTGAAAACATCATGTTTGTGCATCTCTGCCATGTCTTAGTGATAAATCACTTTGTGTATGATGTGCAGGCTCCTGGTTTCGAGGATTGCAGGAGCTGTTTATTTTGTTGCTGGGCAGAGCACAGCCTGTTGGATACAGAGTGAGTATGGCACTGTAAAGCTGTTGTAAGCGGGTTTGCGCAGGTTGGTAAGCACTGCTAACCTCTGGTTATATTTTCATACACTCAGTTAGCTTCTAAATTGCTTAACCTGTGTAGGCAGTGCTTAGCTCTGCGCAATCCTGCTTATGACTGCTTTAAGGTGCCTTAATCATTCTGTATTCAATAGGCCATGTTCTTCCCAGCAACAAAATAAATGGCTCTTGCAAGGCTCAAACCAAGACCCTGCACACCATACACAAAGTGATGTACCACTAAGCCTTGACAGATACACAGATATTCAATGTTTCAGAAACATATCAGCCAATCCTGTCATGCAACAGTACAGAGAATGTACGCCAACATCTAGATGTCTGTGTGCGTAACTATATTGCAACCTTAACAGATACAACATATCCATATATGTATATATATACATATATATAAATATATTTGTTGTTTTACTAACTCTATATACATATATATCACTATCTATGCACATATAGTTATATATCTGTTAGCAGATAAATATATCTATATAGGTATATATGGCCATACATCTGTAGATAGCAATTGCAGATTAACAAATACACCTATGTCCACATGCACCATTAATGGGGTTGAGAGGCCCCACACACTATATGTCTTGTACAAATAGGCATCCCCCCACAGCCAAACACATGCACCCTGCAATACACTACCAAGTACAGTCTGCCTCCCATAGGACATGTAATATGTGGAAGCCATCAACATCCCAGGATACAGATACACAGACACATATATGCAGATACAGATATATATATATATATATATATATATATATATATATATATATATATATATATATACATACACACACAGATATATGTACAGTAAGATACATATGTAGGAGGTGCACACAATATGGAACAGCCACTATGGCTACAGTTAACACCTGAACAACTGGACACTGTATGGCCGACACATACTAATGTCAATCATTGCCTGCAACATATACCCATAGAAAGGTCATAGGAAAGACACCACACACAGGTTTGCAGAAATGGGAATCCTTTAATTGTGTACTATAACAGTTCTATATGCCATATCATATAGCTGTTCAAATACTGACAACCATATTAACTGAGTACTGCAACTGTGAAACAGTTACACTAATACAGTAGTCTGGAAAGGTTCACAACTGGTGCTGCCCAGGCCAAGCCCTTCAGAATGTACAATAGTGCAGACAGACTGGGCCACAGGGTACCACACAATCAACAGTATGTACTGCAGGTGCGTAGTTCAGCAGCATCTATCTACACTCTGTACAAACTCCGTAGAAGGTAACAACTTTTTGTGATCAAATGGGTTGTACCCAGTTCATAACAAGGCATAACACACAGAACAGTCTGTATGACAGGAGGCAGTAGGCTTGCAGTACCCCAAGTAATGTATGTAATGTCAATATAGGTGGAGTATATGGTACTGTACATCCACATACCTTGTGGCAGCTCACCCTGATACCCCCACAATTTGTAACAGCCTAGGTCATTTATGGTTCTCCCCACCTAGACTCAATAATACAGGCCCATATACCACTGTTACATACACTGGCCTCTGCAGTGCATAAGGGCACATGTGTTGTGTAGGTGATGCCCACACATATATGGCCCCAGCCCCACTGTATGTGTGGGGATACAACAGCAGTGGACTAATGGCAGCAATGGCAGTGTGATATACTCACAGCCCACTACAGAACAACCCCAACAGCATGACATATGTGCAAAGCTTGGTATGTAGATGGGGACAGAGGCTGGAACACAGGCACATATGTGGAACACTGTTGCCATACACTAAGCAAGGTGCTGGTGTTACAGGATAGTCTGCAACATACCCTTAGTCAGGGGATTGAGGTTAGAAATAGACATGGATGTAGCCATGTACTGATAGCATGCAACACACACACTGCCAGTGTAATATCTGACACAGGACCTGTGTGGTGGATGGACAACACATGATAGGCATACCTCTGTCCAGCAAGAGGTTAGGCCCACAGTAGTGAGCTATGCAGACAGACTGCATTCCATGGTACACTAGTATGTACACACACACACACACACACACACACACACACACACACACACACACACACACACACACACCCTGTAACACCAGTACTATGCAAAGCATTACACAACTCTATCCACAGTCAGTCTGTAGTTCCTGATCCTCCTAAGAATATGTGGGTGCTCTGAGTATGCAGGTTCTCCTGTAAGAGGTATTGCTACCTGCTGTCTGTATCACTGATGCCCACACACAGGAAGGATGTCCATCACACAGGGAATGTAAAGGGACCACACCCACATGCTGTAGGGATTTATAGTGGGTGGTTGCAATGACAGTGGCAATTCAATGTAGTACACATGTGTAATTATATATATATATATGGCTATCTGGATAAGTATATGTACATATATTTCCACCATATGTCCTGGACATGGAGTGTAGCCATACACCAGCCCCTACAGTCCCAAAGACGTAGTGCAAGGGGATGACAGGTATGTATAGCAGGTATATTACTAGACTGTTGCTACTGTCATTGGGATTGTCTTCACAGACATGGTGTGTGTGGATGCTGACATCTGCTTATAACATGTGTGCCATTGGCTACTGACAGACATTCTAAGGAAATCATTGTAAGGTACCGCTGCTAGCATGTAATGGCCCTGTGGAGTGCAGCAGAGTTTTGGCCACTATATGTGGAACTTTGGACACACCCTGTACAGTCCAGAGGTATACACATAATCCCTTAGTGCACCACATGTGTACCAGGCCTGACAATATGGATGTAGACAGCCATGTAGATGGGTATAACACATAACAACTGGTATACATTTGGCACCATAGGTGTTGGATTCACACACTCCTGTCTGGCCTGACACATAATGACTGCTGGTACAGGGGTGCCATGGACACATACCACCCACTTGATATTGACATACATCTGTACAGCATCCTACTGCTCTGTCTGACATACATGCCATTTAAGGGAGGCCCAGCAGTAGTACATCTGGCAAGTATCTGCACATAACATCCCACTGGTTAAGTACACTAAGCTGCTAGGCATGTAACAATGCACTGTGCAGGCTACAGGCAGACTGGCTCAACACTGGCCTACATCTCGTATGGGGGAATGCACATGTACCTGCATATATAGCAGGCTCAACAGCCATGTCACAGCACAGGGTAAGATACACCTGTGTGACAGTGCATAACCACAACCAATGTGAACACAGCCACAGCCACATATGGTAAGCTAGCATAATATTACAGTATATGGACTATCTGTTCTACACCATCCTCATATGTGCCACTCACAGAATGACCCTACATATACTGGGCTGCTACACAGTTTGGTATGATGGCTGTCTGTGGTATGGGACATGTGTGTGTATGGCCCTACAAACATGTATGGCAAAATGGTACCATACAGTGGGGCAGCATGTAACATCTGATAGAAGGGGAGCTAGAACAATGACATCTACCACAGTCTGTACACAGGCTGAAGTACATATTAATGATACACACACTGCCGACATTCACCATCACTACACAGACCTCAGTACTGTACAAACATCCACAGAATGTCCAGCTTATGTCATGAAATATAACCACTACTGTACATGACATGTGTAGCAATCTGATATATCACTGGCTTGTTATCAGATATGATGACAGTATTTATGGTGTACAGCACATATGCACCACTTCATGCATGCCATATGTACAAAGGTTGACAGAGGTGTGGCTGACAGCACATACACAGGGCAGTATAGACATGTTGCTGTGATAACCTCATATATTTTCCATTGTAATGGGGTTTGTTGCAACATATGTCCTATGAGGGATATGAAGTCAGTAACTGTCACGGCCTTCACCATCTACAGACTGCAATCCTCACACTACCTTCTGCATTCCACAGATTGATGCACTGTGGCTAACACATGAAACCATAGGCACAACACTGCCCAGTCTGCAGATGACCCTGCAGATGGGGATTCCTCATATACATGGAACTGACATGGGAGGTATTGCAACATGTACGACAGGCATATCCAGACAAACACTGTTAAACCAACATTACTCCAAATGCAGTATAGCAGCACTTACAGTCTGTAGTCAGGTAAGGCACCTCCCTCCTGTTTGTTGCCCTCTTTCCACAGTGTATGTTGTTAGAGGTAAATCCCCAATCCATCTGGGATGCTGTTTGCCAAACATCAGATCCAGTTCCTGCTCACAGTGACTGCAAAGGCCCAACACCACCATGATGTTCCTAGGTATTGGAGTGTGTTTCCATGCAATTGGCTATGGGATTGTTACCACAGCTGTTCCACATGCAATCAGCTAGGGGAGGGCTGCAATTCATGCAGAGGCCATCAGCTGATCATGAGCATCACGTAAAATACACATGCTGCTGCCTAAGCAAGGCAGGTGTGGGTCTCCACATCCACCAGAGAGGGAGTGGGGGAGGCAGACAGAGGCAGATACATGTCAGGGAGGGGTGGGAGAGTAAAACTGAAGCATGTTTGTGTCACACACCTACCAGCACAGGGTATCAAACCCCAACAACTATGTAGTGCTATCACAGTTCGATGCAGTTATTGGATGCACCACATGGGTTACCTGATGTGGAGCACTCAGAACATATATGTGAGGGTGAGTGACATCTGCAACAGGGATACGGTAGATATACAGTAGGTGTTGTACATGTGCCTGTCTGCATGAACAGGTGCCAGCATCAACACAGGCACACTCACACAGGGAAGCACAAACATTGACACACTTGGCAGGGCCAGGACTGCAACTCATCACTAGTGGGATTGCCACAACACTTCAATGTGCAGGTATCACATGCACCACATGGGTCATATGGAGGCCATATGGGCAAGGAGTATGAGGAGATGTCAGACATCAGACAGCATGCTTCAGTATGCCCTGGGGGGTTGTAGTGAGTGTGGATGTGGACATATGCAACATACAACACACACACACAAACACACAGGGTGCCAGTTCTGACATGCATGGGTGCATGTCTACATGGGTGTGTGGTGGTCAACTGTGCCAGCAGGCTGTACAGGGGTAGGCAATGGGTATACCTTGGCATCAGGCCACATGACAATGGTCTGCATTGTGGCTCAGGCCTGTAGTTACTGCATTTGCCCACACAGGTGGGTATTGCATCCCCCATCCAGTCAGCTGGGTGACTATTGTGTGTGGCCAATGCTGTACACCACATGCCATGTATGTGTTCCTTAGTCCATGACATGGATGGTGTCTGGGATGTGCACACCTCCCACATGCATATACAGTGACATGTGGAACTGTACCTGGGGTGTCTGGCCCATGTTGTGAACACAGATTATCATCAGATGTGCCAGTCTTGCCCACCTGTGGCAGGAACTGGTAATGGGCAGCAGGTTTACCCTTCACCTACATTGATAGCATGCCAACAGCATTCCCTGATGTCAGTGTCATCTGTCTATACAGGGCATGTTGTCAGGCATGGTATGTCCATTGTGAGTCACATGTGAAGGCACCACAGGTGGTGCAGGTGTCCATTGGGGAACATGGTGGAGGTGCACTGTCTGCATGTACGTGCATATTGGACAGATGGGCAGGGTGACATGCCCTCTGTAGCCCACTGCTATCACTGCATAGTTACTATCAGTGGCCAATATGCAGTGTATTACCCACATATTGGCTGTTGCATAGGCATGTGTGTGCGTACGACACATGGGTTGTGTGTGTGCAGTGGGTAATAGTGGGATTGCTAATGTCAATTGGCTGGCCTTGATGTCACATGTATGGGTATGGCTTTGCACCCCAGCCTCCCAGCTCATTTACATCTGTTATCCATGTATGGTTGACATTGTGATATATAGTAGGGCCACCATAACATGTTACACAAACACACACACACACACACACACACACACACACACACACACACACACACACACACACACACACACACACACACATGTCATGTCTGGGAGTTGAACCCCTACCTAACTAGTTTCTTACACAACAGCACTACGCAGTTATAGTACGTGGCACGGACATTACTGGAGTACTTCTTCCCCAAAGGTGTATTTCACAGTGACTGGAATCAGCAGGATTACCAGAGTAGGGCATTTCACCTGTACTTCGAGTGACTAGCGTAAAATGCATTGATCCCTACACAGACAGTGAGACACGCACAAAACATCAACAACTGTCATGTGTGGGTATAAAACCCCTGACCAAGGCCTATATCACACTACAGCATAGCACAGTTATAGGTTGCACCACAGGGATTACAGGGAACTTTCTCCCCAAAGTTGTATTTCACAATGAATGACATCAGCAGGATTGGCAATGTAGGGGATTTGAAATGTACTGCAAGCGAGTAGCCTATGATTCATTGCTCCATACACAGACATTGAAACACACACAAAACATCGAGAACTGCCATGGGTGGTGATGGAACCCTACCACAGTTCTAAATCACACTACAGCAGTACACAGTTACAGGACGTGCTACAGACATTACTGGGCTATGACTTTCCCAGAGGTGTATTTGTAGATGAGTGACATCAGCAGCCTTGCCAACGTTGGGTATATGAATTCTAAGGAGTGTGTGTGTGTGACCTAAAAAGCATTGCTCATCCCTCAATCAGAGACACAAAGATACACACACAAACACAGTTACCAAGTCTGGGGTTAGAACACCTACCTAACTACTTTCTTACACAACAGCATTATGTAGTTATAGGATGTGCTACAGCGATTAGTGGATTTAGATTACCCGAGAGGTGTATTTCTAGGTGAGTGACATCAGCAGTCTTGCCAAAGTTGAGTATATGTATTGTGAGTGGCCTAAAAAGCATTGCTCTTTACTCAGTCAGACACACACACAGATTCACACACAAGCACACAGCTGCCAGGTCTGGGATTAGAACACCTACCTAACTCCTTTCTCACATTGCAGCAGTACACATTTACAGGACGTGCAATAGAGATTACTGGGCTATAATTTCCCCAGAGGTGTATTTCTAGGTCAATGACATCAGCAGCCTTGCCAATGTTGAGTATATGTATTGTATGGGGTGTGAGTGGCCTAAAAAGCATTGCTCTCTACTCAGTCAGATGCACACATACACACACACACACACACACACACACACACACACACACACACACACACAAACACACAGATTCAGACACAAGCCAGGTGACATCAGCAGCCTTGCCAAAGTTGAGTATATGTATTGCACAGGGTGTGAATGGCCTACAAAGCATTGTTCCTTACTCAGACAGATTCACACACCAGCACACAGTTGCCAGGTCTGGGGCTAGAACATCTAACTAACTACTTCAGCACACTACAGCAGAACGCAGTTACAGGTCACGCTACAGAGATTACTGGACTATGATTTCCCCAGAGGTGTATTTCTAGGTGAGTGACATCAGCAGCCTTGCCAAAGTTATGTATATGAACTGTACGGAGTGTGAGTAGCATAAAAAGCATTTCTCTCTACACAATTAGAGACAGAGAGACACGCACACAAATACACACTCACACAGTTGCCAAGTCTGGGGTTAGGACTACTACCTAACTAGTTTATTACTACAGCAGTATGCAGCTATGGGACGCGCCATGGGGATTACTGACCTACAGCTCTCCCAAATGTGTATTTCACATTGAATGACCTCAGCAGGCTTGTCATGATACTACTATGGGGAGGGCAGTGTCTGCATGGGCTGTAACCCATTCATGTAGGGGTTGACATGCTGCATGCGGGCACACACAGGGTCATATGCCACAGGTATGTGTATACAGCTACTAGGTGACTACTTCCTTGTACAGTCATGTTACACAGCTGGCACGTGCAGCATGCCATCATGCTGACAGATACTGGTGGCTAGTATCTGCAGTGAGTGACACCTGCACCTCATGTGTTTGGGGCCCTTTGGCTGTGTGCTGGGTGGGACAGGCCCAGATGGCTCCTTGTCATGGTCACCCTCTTCCACACATCTATGTCCATCTACCTTTGGCTTATTATAGTGTGTTGTCCTTACATATATGTCTGTATTCCTATCCACTGTGTGTGCAAGGCAGGAGTGGTGCATACTGACATGTGTCTGCACTAAGAACTGCAACTGCCAGATATATCTGGTCCACTGGTGTTTGCTGACATGGCCTTCATGTGTTTAAGTGTGTGAGCATGCCCAGTATGACCTTTCAGTATGTTGTTGACTGACATTGCCTTCATTCCTCTAAGTGTGTGAGCATGCCCAGTATGGCCATCTATATTGCATGTGTGGATCAAGTCCAGGTAGTTTGTACTGTGGTGCTGACCTTTGTGTTGTACACTGACAGGTAGCATGCTGTGTCTGCAGGGTATACATCAGTCATTTGGCATTGACTGTTGCTACATTTCTGCATAGCGGGGGGGGACACCTGACTGTTTCTACATTTCTACACAGGGGTGGGGGGCACACCTGACTGTTACTATAAGTGTACGTAGGATGGTGGGGCACACCTTACACTTTTACACATTTGCTAGGACTGTACTGGTATGTTGGGTACACCATTTCAGTCTGTAGTCTTACCTATTGTGCTGGCTAGTGGTATACCAGTGTACTACAGATCTTAGCTTTAACTACCTACATATTAGTTTCTGACTTCCTAGTCTTCACAACTTACATCCAACTGGCTGGCCTGCTGTAGTCTGTCTGTGTAGGCCTGAGGGAGGGGTTACCAATAGGGCTCATTCAGAGGCCATAGTACAGCATTTGTTTGTGTTTGTCTACACCTATCCTGCTAGCTGTGACTGTGTTGGGTTATGTGCCACCCCAACTGGCATGTGTGAGTCACTTACCTTGTGGGTGTCCCAGTATTGAGGGTGGTGCTGCAGGGCTGCGTATGTTGGATGCACATAGTACACTACCTATACATGGTTAAGCACAGGTAGTGTCATGTTTGGCATGCCTTTTAGTGTATGTGCGAGTCAGAGAGAGGTGTCATTCCCTGGGTCCCTACTGAGTCAGTGCATGTGCTATGCATTGCCTCTTTGCCAAGGCCAGGGCATAATGGCATGCCTCCTTTTGCCTAGTGGGGCAGGCTCAGGTTGTTCCTCCTCTGAGTCACTCTGCACCTGTGCAGGCCTTGGCACTGGTGGGGGGCTGTGTGGCCCTGCCCCATGCTGTTCCTGCTAGAGCTGTTTCCACAGGATCATATTGTGTAGCATGGCACATAAAAGGACAATTTGGGTACAAGTAGGTAGTGAGTACTGCAAGGCTCCACCAGATGTGTCCAGGCACCGGAACCATGACTTGAGCATCCCAAACACATGCTCTATTATGATTCGTGTTTGTGTGTGCACCTCATTATGGAGTTCTTGTTCAGGTGTGTGTGCATTTCTGATGGGTGTCATCAGTCATGGCTCCAGTGCGTATCCAGCATCCCCCACTAGGTGACTGTGTGGGATGTCCTCACTGGCAAATGTCTGGTACAGCTGCATCAGATGCCAGATGTGGGAATCGTGGTAGCTTCCAGGGCACCCAGCACACACATTCATTATTATGCCCTGGGCATCACACACGACCTGGCAGTTGATGGAGGGGAAGCCCTTGTGGTTGATGTAGACCCTACCTCACTCACCTGGTGGTGCTTTCATGCATATGTGTGTGCAGTCTATTGCACCCACTACCTCAGGGTATTCTGCTATTTGGTGGAAGAGACGCATATTACTGGCCAACACCTCACACATGATGGGGAAATATACGTCCTCACCGACATGTGCTGACATGGCATCCAGGAACTGGTGGAGTCCCCTGGATGCTGATGCCTGTGAAATCCCCATCATATCCCAAGTTGGCCTTTGGAAGGTAAATGTAGCTAGTATTCTTAGGCCTACACATACCTTGGTATCCACTGGGATGGGTTCCCCTCTGTTAGTTCTGTGTGTCAGACGTGGCCGGCACAGCTCAACAATTTGCTGTAGGAGGTCCCTGTCCACCCTATAGCGCTCTACTATCTCCAGCTCATGTAGCCCTTGGTAAGTTACCCTGGGTCTGTACACTCTTCTCCATCTCCTCACTGTGGGTTGCTCAGCAGCATTCACATCCTCACCACCCTTAGCCTCTTGCACATGCTGGTTTATGATAGCAAAAGCAGCCCCTAACATTATTTCTCTTGCTTTTGTTTTGTAAAATTTCCCCATCTGTATACACCGGTGGTACAGAGTTTTTGGGAAAAACAGGGGAGAAAGGGGTTTGCATAGTTTATAGTGGAGTGCTGGTCTGGTCTGCTGCCTGTATAATTGGCTGATTCTGATACATTTCACCTGTCAGCTAAGGTAGTTCTCCTTGACTACCTTTCTACTCTTGTTTTCCCTTCCCATTGCCTCCCTGTTTAAGCTCATGTAAGCGCCGCGCAAACTGAGTGCTCATATGTGCACAGAGCTGCTTTTTCCTGGTTTAACTTCCTTTTTCCTCCTATAAAACCTGGTGTGCGGTGCGCACACCCGCTTAAACTTTGTAAAGAGTGCTAGGCAAGTTTAGACACACCCCTAGCTTAGCTGTGCTAAGCTAGGAGCAATCCCGAGCCACAGGTCTCCAATCCACATACAGTATGCCTGACACACACCCCCATGATGTCAACTATATCCTAGTCTTGCACCCAGCTATTTATACTCCTACACTCTTTGGACCTGCCTCACACCCTGGGAATATCTGGGATTCACTAACCTTTCCCTCATTTGCATAGGATTGCCTGCTAATGCATAGTTACATGTCCCACACTGAGCCTCCCCTCTTAGCAACCATTACTCACTGGCCAGGTTGTCTTCTGCCTGCCATTGACTTGCATAGCAGAATACTGATTTTAGTTAGAATGCTTATTTTAGGTTTATTTTATGATTTTCCTCCCAATCCCGTTTGCACGCCACTGCCCTATGCTTAAACAGGCGGGAAAAAATAAAAGTTGT
The DNA here is from genome assembly GCF_019279795.1 of Protopterus annectens. Classification (NCBI taxonomy): domain Eukaryota; kingdom Metazoa; phylum Chordata; order Ceratodontiformes; family Protopteridae; genus Protopterus; species Protopterus annectens. The sequence continues at coordinate 597,662,803 of NC_056736.1, forward strand.
TTATTTTATTGTTTAAACAGTTTGCAATGCCAGTGGCCTTCTACTTGGCCATTGGCATGCTTCCTCAATGATATGCAGCCTTTATTTTGAGCTGTCATAGCTCAGTTTTGTAGTTTGCAGAAATGTACTCGGTTGCTAACCGAGTACATTTCTGCAGACTGCACTCATAGGTTCATAGGTTCATAGGTTCATACTAGGCTATCTGCCCGAGGGCATTTACTTTAGTATGGGGAACTATACCCATTATTTTGCTGTGCCTCTGTCGAGCAGTGACACTGAGGTAATCCCGATCTCCCATCCATTGGTCAAGATTTCTCTTGAACAAGGCCATTTTGTTCCACAGCATAGGGAGTCTTTGGGTGATGAATCTATCCCTCCAGCACGTCCTATTAATAGCCGTGTCGAGGTTTAAGTCTCACGCCCTTGTGGCTCTGATGGATCTAGATTTTTTGAGGTGAAGCATATTCATCAAATCTGGGTTTGACATGGCCTTGTATGTTAGGCAAAGGTCACCTCTGAGCAAGCGATGGCGACTGAATAGAGCTGGAGTTCTTTCAGTCGGGCAGCATAGGACAGATTTTTGAGACCCTTTATCCTTTTGGTGAGGAACTTTTGTGGCCTTTCCAGCTGCTGCAGGTGTCGGGTCAGATACATCCCAAATGGGGCATTGTACTCAATCATTGGTCTGATGAGTGATGAGTAAAGGGAGACTATGACCTCCCTTGATCTAGATGAGAATCCCTTCATGATAAGGTGGGATGTAGAAAGTCTTCCTAACTACTTTAGCTACATGGGTGTCGAATGACAGACTACTATCAACCTGGGTCCCCAGGTCCCTGATAACTTCTTCTGTGCTCAGTGGATTGCCACCTATTTGGTAGCTAGGGGTAACCTTGTTTGGTATGACTATGCATTTTTGGCATTTAACTTCAGGCCGTGGCTCTGGCACCAGTTATCCGTTTCTGTGAGACCCTTCTGAAGGATATCTGTGTCAGATGTGTTTGTTTGCAGTCATCTGCAAACTTTGTCAGCCATAACCCTCCTGTGTTTGCTTGTACTTCAGAAAGTAGATGCCAAACATGTGGGACACCACTTGTGACAGGTTTTGAGTCTGACATGGCGCCAGCAACTCTGACCCTGTGGGTTCTGTCACTCAGCCAGTTTGCAACCCATCTTGTGATGTATGGGTTAACATTTAAGCTGATGAGTTTTTCAATGATACCCGAGTGTGGTATTGTATCAAAGGCCTTAGCCAGATCGAGGTAGGCTGTATGGACTGCCAATGGCTTTGGTGACTGTTTCGAAGAAGTCAACCAAGTTTAAAAGGCATGATCTGCCTTTGACAAAGCCAAACTGGGTTGGATCCAAAGTCTGCAAATTTCCTATGTCTTTATTTATGAGGTCCATTATGATCCTCTCCATGGCTTTGCAGATAAGGCTTGTCAGGCTAATGGGCCGGTAATTTCCAGGATCGGTGGAGGCACCGCCTTTGTGAAGTGGGACCACAGTTGCAGTGTGCCACTCAATCCAGAGGTAAGACTTTGATTAAACAGCTGTCCTAGCTGTGGGTTTAATTCCTCATTGAGTTCGTGGAGCACACAGCGGGACACCATCAGGTCCCATGGATGCTGTGTTTTTGCTTTGGAGAGCAGTTCTCACTTGGGCGCTGGAGATGTTTGGGGGCTGCAATGCGTTTGGTATAGATATCTCTCCTTTTGGGGAGAAGTTTGCACTGAACCTGTCAGCCAGTATGTTGGCCATGTCTGTAGGATCAGTAATCTTCGCATCATTTTGAAGTAGTTCTGAGCATATCTGGGAGTTTCCTCCTAGGTTTCTAACATAGCTAAAGAAGGCCTTATGATTGTCTTTTGAGTCTTTAGCTATTTTTCTCTCGAAATTTGCTTTGGATGATTTTATGAGAGCTCTTAGTTTTTTACTTATAGTGATCAAGGGTGTCTTACCTTTTAAGGATTTTGCTCTATCTTGTAGTAGCTTCCTCCTTTTATTGTAGAGCCTGCCAGCTGCCAGCTTCCTGGATCACAAATTACCCTCATTTGCATGGTTTTCACCTGCAAATGAGGGTAATTTGCATACAGGAGCTCGGTCCTTGCAGGATTAGCCTAAGTGCTCACGTACACGTCCCAGGAGCTCGTTCCCGGATCACACATCGGCCATATTGCCGAAAATAGCTCTTAGACTAATCCTGCACGCTATAAAAGGATTTGTAAATCTGGGGGATTCTCTTCCCTTATCTTGACAAGTGCACGCCACCCTGTCTGAACACGTGTGCCCAAAATTAGGCTCAGATGCTCTACACATTCCCATTTCTTAAAACTGGACATTTTTTCAGGTAGGTATTTACACAAAAAATCTTTTCATTCATGATGACATGACTCTCCTTTTGATACATTATTTGTGAAAAATACATTCTAACTCCTATAAAGACTATTCTATCTAAGATAGATGTAAGTTCCCTACTAACTGTCAGGACTCCTTGCAGATGAGATAATTTCTACTGACACGAATAAAAACAGATCTATACTTATTAAGGCATTCTAAGGCCTACCTCACATCCTCTATTTTTGCTCCTGGCAAGCATAACACTATTCATTGTTCATTATCTTCTCTGAAAATGTTAAGCATCCGTTCCTCTAATATTTGAATTTCCAGTTAGAAGAATATTGTTGCTGGCCAGCTCTAAGGAATCTTCGACTTCGAATACAGTAATATCTGCTCCATCAATTGTTAGGAAGGAATGATATTCATCACCATTAGTCTTATTGTGTCCACTGTTTTCATTGCTTATTACATTTACAAGCCTACAATTCTCATCCAGCTGGCTTTGTACATCCACAGCTTGAGCCATGTTGTCAACATCTTTCTTCTCTTTTTTCTTACAGTAATGTTTCTCAATCCTTTCATGTTCAGCTTTGATTTCTTACTTTTTAACTGCCCTTTGCCTCTTATTTCTACCTTCTCTTTTGGAAAAATTATGCCTTTTTCTGTATATTGAAGGCTTTCTTTTTTTTTTACTAATTTTTTTTTATTATTTCAAATAATATGTCTTAAAAAACATTACATGAAATATAGATAAATAACATATTTACAATTCTAAAACATTACTAACTTCAAACTATTATATAACTATTTACATTGGTGTCTATGCAAATAACATTGAAATTCTATATCATATAAAGTTAGAAACATAAGATGATATATCTTTGTTGATCTTTTCGAGTATTTCCAGTACTTTCATCCAAGAGTAATAGTATGAAGTAGATATTTTAGTTCTGTTCTTCGCTGTTAATATTTCCATGTGAGCAACTGTTGATGTTAAATTCTTAAATTCTTTGAACTTAGGAGAAGCCTAATTTTTCCAGTGTATAGTTATGATTTTACGTGAAATTGCCAATAGTGACCATAGGATTTTAGTGTCTTTTTGGTACACAGTTTGGAATAGGAGAATTGAATAAAATTATAGACTTTGTTAATTGAAAATTATCATTATAAACAGTCTGAAAAAAATAGTTAATAGACTTCCAGTACATATTGAGACATATACATTCATAAAAAACATGCTGCCAATCTGCTATTATTGTGATTTGGCATCTCCAACATTGATCTTCACTAGAAAACATTTTGGCTAGCCTATGTGGTATATAGAAACTTCTGTGTAGATATCTCCAAGTGAATAATTGCCAGTATTTTGATAATGTAAAAAATTTGGAAGATTTTAGAATATTACGTTTTTCTTCTTCTTCAATTGGAGGATGGTTGTTTATTAAAGTATAATAATCCCAGTATAATTTTTCATGATAATGTTTTGTTTTTTTAACAATTTTATAGATATTAGATAAGTAACCTGTACCCTGATAAGGTTGTTTTGTGATAAGAATAAGGTATTCAATGAGTTTTGGAGCTTCATGTCTAACTGAAGGTTGCATTTGTTCTACTTTATTTATAAGAAAATGTCTTAGATTTTGTAAAAGGAACCAGTAGTCTTTATTTATATTATAATTGTAAGTTATCTGTTAATTTGTTAGGATTTCCCTTTCTCTATAAGTTGATGCCAAAAGAGTAATGATTCTTTCTTGAGTATATTCATTTTAGAGATTTGGGATGTGTCTAGAATAGTGGGTGTAAAAGCTATAGGGAAAATAAGAAAAATCCAAGAATTAATATTTGGTATTTTGTTTATATATGTTTTGAACACTGATAGTGTAGAGCCTATATAGGTTTATGATAATTTATTGATATTATTCTTTTTCCCTAAAAAATAATCTTTTAACATCCATATAAGGGGTGATGATATTACAGTTAAATTGTCTTGTATATGCTTGTAATTAAATTCTATGTACATCTGCTCATGCGCTTGTTTCCATATAGGTGTATATGAATTGTTTAAACATAGTGTTATATTTTTAATAACAGAGGAGGTAATATATAAATCAATATCCAGTAAATTAATTCCACCATCTTTCCAATCTGGTAAATGCTTATTTAAGGCTATACGGGGTTTATTTGAAAACCATAGAAAATTTAAAATTAGTTTATTGTATCTTTGAATAATATATTTGGGAGGTGGAAGTGAAAAGTTTTGTATTAAGTATAATATTTTGGGAAATATGATTGCTTTAATAAGATATAATCTGTCTTCTGTTGAAAAGATGTATTTATTCCAGTAACCAATTGTTTTTTTTTCTATTTTGTCTAGTATTTTATTATAGTTAAATATTAGAGAATCTGTTAATTCATTGAGTAGATTTATTCCCAGGTATAATAATTTATTTTCTGCTACTATATATTTGGAAAATATTTTGTTTATATATTTTTTTACAGTTACAGAGCATAATTTTAGTTTTGTTTTCATTAAATTTTAGGCCTGAAATATTTTGAAATTTATTCATGGAGGTAAATAGAGCATTCAAAGACTCACTGGTATCTGAGAGAGTTAAAAGTATGTCATCAGCAAAGAGTTGGATTTTAAGGTTTAACATTTTCTTAATACATATGCCCTTTATGTTATTGCTTGATCTGATTTGCAAAGGGTTCTATGAGTAATGCAAATAACAATGGTGATAAAGGGCAACCTTGTTTAGTTCCCTTTTTGATTGTTATACAGCCTGATCTATGTGATCATAGTTTAACATATGCAGTAGATTTTTCATATAGTATTTGGATAAGGTTATGAAAATTAGAAGGAAAGTTATATTCTTTTAAAACTAGTGAAATAAATTTCCAGTTAACAGAATCAAAAGCTTTATTAATATCTAATGAGATTGCATTTAAATCTAGGACTCTATGTTTGCTATAGTCTATTAATGTTAGTATTCTTTTAATATTATCTGAAGTGTTTTTCCCTTTAATAAAACCTGTTTGATCTTTGTGAATTAAGAAAGGAAGAAAGTGTTTGATCCTATCTACATATATAGCCAAAAATATCTTATAGTCTATATTGAGTAATGATATTGGCCTATATGAAGAGCACTGCTTCTCATCTTTATCTGGTTTGATAATTGGAGATATCAATGAATATTTCCAAGAGGGTGGTATGTTCAAATCTTTTTTGGCTATATCATATACTTTTAATAGTAAGGATATGGCTTGACTGGATATTAATTTATGCATTTCTGGTAGCATATTGTCTGGGCCAGGTGTTTTATTTGTCTTGAGCTTTTTAATTTGTGATTTTAATTCTGTCATATTGATTGGTATGTTTATAATGTCTATTTGTTCTTGTGTTAATTTAATATGAATATTATTTTCTAAGTATTTTTTTATATCCTTGGTAGGTGTATCTTGGATGTTTAGGGAATTATCAAAGTTAAATTGAAGTCTGAATGCTTCTAAAATATCATTTAGATCTGTAACTCTTTTGTTAGTATTAGGAATAAATATTTATTTTATTTGTTTAGATTTGATTATTATTTTTTTGTTCTATTAGTTAAGTGTCTCAGGTGTGCTGGATTAGTAGATTATGAGTTTATTTTTATATTTTCTAAGTTAATCATAATCTTATGATGTAACAATTCTGCATACTTCTTATTGATTTGTGTAAGTTCTTGAACTTGAGTAGTATTGCCCTTTTGTATTTCCAGTTTCAATTCATCTGCTTTGTTTTGTAAGTCTAGCATATCTTTATTCCATGACTTCCTTTTATTTATGTACCAGGATAATATTTTCCCATATGTAACTACCTTTAATGAATCCCAGACATATATTTCTGAAATATCCCCTGTGTAGTTTATTTCTAGAAAGTTTTTGATTGTTTCTTCATAAAATTCTTTAAATTCTGTCAATTTTGTGATATAGGAAGGTATCCTAGTAATGGCATTTGAATGAAAATGAGTAAGCTCTATCTCAAAGACTATGGCATTATGATCAGATAAGGGACAATTTATAGTTTTGACTTTGTCAATTTTTGTTATTAGGTCATTGGCAACATATATTCTATCTATTCTAGAGTTAGTTCTATATCTGTGAGAATAAAATGGAAATATTAGTGAGTCGGTTCTGCAAAGTGCCTTGGAGATAGGTTGTTTTTTTCTTTTAGATTTAGAATCTGTATCTTTTTCATTTATTATGCAGTTGAAGTCTCCTGCCAGTATCAGGCTACCCTTAGTTAGATGAATTATCTCTTCAAAGTGCTGTTTAACTGTTCTTAATCCTAGTCCTGGAATCCAGTATAGATTTACTAAAGTATATATTCTCTTATGTAACTCTATTGAAGCTAGACAAAACATATCTGATGTCTCTTGATGAGTAGTAATTATTTTAGGTGTTATAGTTGTATTGCAAAGTAGTATACCTACTCTTCTTTTTCTTGTTTTATATTGAGAACTTATTAATACTGTGTAATTATTGATATTTAAGTTGTTTATATCTCTATCTAATAAGTGTGTCTCTTGTAAAAAGACTTTTTGTGGTTTATGTAAATTTATGTATTTGAATAGGCTTCTTCTTTTATTACTATTATTCAGACCATTAACATTTATGGATAAACATTTCATTTCCTAGTTTTGAGTTTGTTTTATATGTGATTTTATGTAAATATTGTTAAATTTTTTTATTCTATCTTGGATGAAGAATTTAAAAATGTTTTTACTGTATAGCTTTTGCATATTTCTGACTGACACCAAAGTGATAATTAAAAACAATAAAACTTCTGAACTTGTAATTCTTAACCTTAAAAAACATTCCCTATCACTATGAGGTAATATACCTCTTTGTTTGGTTAGTGGCTCTAACCAAACAAACGTTCTACCCTTACAAATAATGTTTGGATCAGTTTCTCTTATCCTCTTAAGTTTTAAATAAAGTTACTTAAATAATATATGAAAATAATATAACCAGCTAAAATATATAAGTATATTCTTTTTCTCTTTATATTATTGTAATTCAGTAATACTTGTTTCTAATCAGGTTTCAAAAAGTTACAAAACATTTAGACTAAGGTAATATCATTTCAAAATAGTTTAGAGTATTAATAAACATTTTCTTATGTTCAACAATATTTTTTACAAAAAAAAATAGAGAGAATTATACACTCTATGAAAATCTGAACAATTGACAGATAAATGAGTCTCTGACTACAAAATTAATTAAGCAAGCTTTAATTAATGTCCTAAAACTGGAGGAAGAGGAATGATAGCAAGGTTATGAATTATTTAGCTTTATGGAAGAATTAGTGTGGCTGGGATGGAATGAGCCCATAACAAAAGCCTGCAATGCCCCATTATATTTTCAGCTTTTGGATTTATCCACATCACCACTGGGTAAGGAGAGTATGTTTAACATATAAAAGGGAGAAGTAGTCCCCAGGATTTGAACACCAGTGCTGAATTTCCAGATATCTACTGTGCAAGTCATACACTGTGCTTAACAAATATCATGTCTGGAGAAAAGGATGTTCCTTAATGAACATGTCACCAGAGAATCTTGGGTGACAGGCAAATACAACATTTTATAGTCATGTTATTAGCATGAGAATTTTTTTTTGAATATTTGGGACATATGAAAGAAAAAGGCAGTTGAGCTATCACCCATTCAACTCCTATAACTTAACTGAATTTGCTAAACTGGTCATCAGAAGAAAGGACCTGGCAGACTCCAACAATCAGTGATAGTCAAATCATAGTTTTTTTCCTCCATTGAAAAAGGAAAGGGGGGTCCTACCCATTGAGTCTTTCACTGTCAAAAAAGCAATATAAATATACAAACATAGATGCATACATATATACATAACTAACTAAAACCTTATTTGTTATTAATTAACAAAACACAAATAAATAAATAAAGACATATATATTATTCATTGGTAACCAGTGAAATCTACTTTTTTGTTATTTCATATACAAGCCAACATTAAGTTCCTTTCTGCTGAGTGACATTAAATTTCTGTTGCTTTTCTGTGTAAAATGAGCTACACAGAAAGTCATCAACTTTTGATTTGCTTCTCAGGCTCATTTAATAAACCCATTATTCACCCCCATATCTAGTGTCAGTGAAGATTGCTTTAATTCTCTATATTGGTGAAGTAAAACATTTACAGCATCTTACAGCAGCAGAATGAGTGAAATTTAATGTCACTCAAACAAAAAAGACCACAGTGAAGAACTTCTCTAAAGCAAACTTCACACTACTCAAGACAGGTGTGGTATCCTTTAAGGCCCCCGAGCCAATGGAAACCACAACCCAATCTGCGGAAGCCCTTACAAATGCCTTCTATGAACACCTTCAGGACTGCATGGATCAGGCAATCCCAAATAAAACCAAGACTCTTTCCACCAAGGGCAAACATCCAGTCTGGTGGACCCCAGCCATAAACAAACTTTACAATAAGAGGAGAAAGCTATTACATGATAGAGCAAAATCCCAAAAAGGGAAGGCATCTTTGATCAGTACTAGCAAGAAACTACGATCCCTCATAAAATCATCTAAGGCCAACTTTGAGAAGAAAATTGCCATAGATTCAAAAGACAATCATAAGGCCTTCTTCAGCTATGTCAGAAACCTGGGTGGAAACTCCCAGATATGGTCAGAATTAGTCCAAAATGATACAAAAATCACTGAACCCACAGACATTGCCAACATACTGGCAGACAGGTTCAGTGCAAACTTCACCCCCCTCTCCCCCCAAAAGGAGAGATAAATATCCCAACAGAGTGTAGCCTCCCAGACATCTCAAATGCGCAGGTGAAAGCTGCACTCTCTAAAGCTAAAAACACAACATCAATGGGACCGGATGGTGTCCCCGGCTGTGTGCTACATGAACTCAATGAAGAACTAAACCCGCACATAAGGCAGCTGTTTAATCTTAGCCTTACCACAGGACATGTGCCCAAGGAGTAGCGTACGGCAACTGTGGTCCCACTCCACAAAGGTGGTGCCTCTACGGACCCTGGTAATTACTGCCCCATAAGCTTAACAAGCCTGGTCTGCAAAGCTATGGAGAGGATCATAATGGAACTCATAAACAAGGACATAGGGGACTTGCAGACCTTGGACCCAACCCAGTTTGGCTTTGTCAAGGGCAGATCTTGCCTTTGAACTTGGTGACTTCTTCAAACAGTTACCAAGGCCATTGATGAGGGAAAGGCAGTCCATACAGCCTACCTTGACCTTGCAAAGCTTTCGACACAATACCCCACTGGTATTATAGAGAAACTTACCAGCTTAAATGTAAACCCATATGTCACAGGATGGGTTGCAAACTGGCTAAAGGACAGAACCCACAGGGTTAGAGTTGCTGGAGCCATGTCAGACTCCAAGCCAGTTACAAGTGGTGTCCCACAGGGCTCAGTCCTTGGCCCCTATTGTTCGGCATCTACTTCTCAGAAGTACAGGCAAACATAGGAGGACTATGGCTGACAAAGTTTGTGGATGACTGCAAACTGGGTGCCATAGTGGATAGTACATCGGACACAGACATCCTTCAGAGGGGTCTCACGGAAACTGATAGCTGGTGCCAGAGCCATGGCCTGAAGTTAAACGCAAAAAAGTGTATAGTCATACCCTTCGGGAAAAACAAGGTAACCCCAAGCTACCATATAGATGGCAACCCACTAAGCACAGAAGAGGTTATCAGGGACCTGGGTACCCAGGTTGACAGTGGCCTCTTGTTTGACACTCACATTGCTAAAGTTGTTCGAAAGACCTTCTACATTGCCCATCTGATCATGAAGGGATTCACATCCAGATCAACTGAGGTCATTGTCCCCCTGTACTCTTCACTTATCAGACCAATGATCGAGTACAATGCCCCATTCGGGATGTATCTCACCCGACACCTGCAGCAATTGGAGAGACCCCAAAAGTTCCTCACCAAAAGGATAAAGGGACTCCAAAACCTGTCATATACTGCCAGACTGAAGAAACTCCAACTCTATTCAGTTGCATACCGTCTGCTCAGAGGTGACCTGTGCCTGACATACAAGGCCATGACCAACCCGGAATTAATGGACATGCTCCACCTCAAAAAATCCAAATCCACCAGAACCACTAGAGCAAGTGACTTAAACCTTAGCACGGATATAAATAGGACGTGCTGGAGGGATAGATTTATCACCCAGAGACTCCCCATGCTGTGGAATAAAATCCCGGTCCATGTGAGGCAGAGCACCTCGCTGGCTCTGTTCAAGAGAAATCTTGACCGGTGGATGGGAGATCGTAGGTTTACCCCGGGAATCATCTCTGTGTCACTGCTGGACAGAGCCATAACAAACTAATGGGCACATTATTTCTAACATAAGGGGTGGCATAAGCCACATAACTTTGGGCTAGGCTTATAAATGCCTTAGGGCAGATAGCCTAGTATAAACCTATGAACCTATGAACTCCCTCAGGTGTTCTTGTATGCATATATACCTATTGCAACTTTATGATGACTACTGAGGGAATTTAGGGGAAGGTGAATAGAGGGGATACAAATGTTATGGCAGCTAGCAGACCAATTTTGTGATACAAAGTTATCATATATATACATTAAAAAATAGAGGAGAAAGGAATATGTATACTATGAACACACGATCTGGATGGTGAGTGAGGGTGAAGTTTAAAATGAAATTATGCAGAGAGAATGCAATATTAGTGCCATCCAGAACATGGACAATTCAAGAAAGGCTTAAGGAAACACTAATTTATGAAGATCAAGATTGTAGTTTAAAAATGTATTGTCTTACCTCTTACGTCTTATCTCTGTGTTTGTTTTAAAACTGCATACTTCTCTCAAAAGGCTGTTCTCTGTGCAGTTAAGAAATTAGTGCATCTCTGTGTTTGTAAAATAAGGTGGAAAGTACTTAATATAAACATGAAATACATAAAAGCAATGTGGTTCCTGACAATTTTCAGCACCACAACTATATCATTGCCCCAACAACGGAAAAGCACCGAAGAATGTCTTGTGGTCGTAGGTGCATAAATAATGGTCATGTTATTTTAAAAAATGAAATGAGCATGCTTCCTGGATGAACATCAGTTAGATAACACCAGGGGATGATGCACATAAGCAAAAATGTGAAAAACGTCAATATACAGAGCATGTGCTTCTAATACCATTAGTGACTGTAAGGCTGTCTCGAGAACCAAGCGGGAAAGGGTATGTGTTTTTTTTTTTTTTTTAATTCTGGCAAGATTAACTATTATTCACGCGACTGCTCTAGCCTGCTCTATAGATTTCACATTACAGAAAATGCATTTCAAGCATACTATGATATACACTATCACAGGGCAGAACATGACAGGATATTTAAACATCGGCAGAACTGACACTGAACTCTGGATGTCCAGAACCACATCATATTCAGCTTGAAGCCACAAAACACCACGGAGAGCAAATTCTGCCTTACTCTACATCAACATAGATGAACCAAAACAAAACAGTTTTAAGACTATTTAAATTAATCTTATGATAATGCCAAACTGAAACACTTTGTATTAATCATGACACATTCCCTCCCATCTCTGCTGTTTACCCAGACAAGAACACTTTTGTCTTTTAGAAAAATATGTAGTCAGAGATATAACTGATAACAAAGTTTGCAACAGGACTTACTATATCTATTAAGGAATACAACTATGAACTAAATAGAACATTATATGTTAATGAAGACTTTATATGTAAGAGAGAAGAAAACAAACATAAAAATATTGAGAACTTTGCTATGTGTTGATTAATCTGTTTAAGAAATGAATATATTAGATGGATAAATAATAAAAAATGAAGTAATATTTAAATTATGCTTAATATACTTGAGTGATTGATTAAAATGTACTTGAATTTATATTAACTTTAACATTTGAAGTATAATAGAAAACAGTACCTTTTTCAGATTGAGTTGAAGATGTAAAGAACTTTTCTTTTGTTGTTTGTATTATTATTTAAACTTTTACAGAATATAAAACATATAAGATTATTTGTCCTTTAGTTTTTTTTTCTTTTGTTCAACAGTCTTCCAGTTGTTTACTTCAGCATTTCTCTTTGGAGTACTAATTGCCCAGTCCATAGATTCTTCTTGTGTTAGGATGTTATTGTTGGTAAGGTATTTTATTGCTGATTCTACTGTTTCAAAGACTTTTATTCCATTTGGTAGGAAAATTCTCAGTCTTGCTGGAAATAAAAGATGGGTTTTGAATTGCTTCTTCTTCAAGGCTTTTATTATTGGTAGAAATTCCTTTCTTCTTGAAACTACCTTTATAGAGTAATTGTTGTCAAATCTGATTAATGTATCATTGTATTTGATGGGAGAATTTGCTCAAGCATTTCTTAATATCAGATCTTTATCTTGTGTAGAAAAAAGTCTTACAATTATGGACCTCGGTTTGTACTTATTTGGAGAAGAAGTATTTCCAGGTGTTGATAATGATCTATGTGCACGTTCTATACCATATGAAAGAGCTTCAGGTAATTTTACTACATTTGGTATCCAAGTGGTAAGAAAGTTTATCATATTGACCCCTTCAGATTTTTCTGGTAGACCATATATTTGGATATTATTTCTTCTTGTTCGATTTTCCATATCATCAATCTTTTCTAGTAAATATGTATTCTGTTGTAATAAGAATTAAGTTTGTTGTTCTTCTATTTGGACTCTGGTGTCAATGTCATTTAGTGACTGTTCAATAAGTGATATAAGTCCTTTCTGCTGAGTAAACATTTCCTGAAGTTGTTCTAGTTGTTGTGAGCACTTTTCTTTAAAATTATCTATTTTATTGTCCATCTTGTCAATTTTAATTGTGAGTTCCTGTATATTTGTTATAAGAGATTGTAGATCCTTTTTGAGAGAAGAGTCTTGGGCTGAATTCCTAAGATGACTCATATTGTAAAGCTGATATTGGTGCTGATTTGCCAGTAATTAATTTGACAGGAATTATTAAAGTTCTGACAATGAAAATTCTCCTGTAGATGCTCGAAGTTGTTAAAAATAAGTTAGTAGTAAATATTTCTTCAAATTAAATATTTTTTTGTAAAATTCCTGTCAGGAAAGCAATGAGGTAAGAGAGCTGAAATTAAGTGCAGCCATCAGTTCAGCATCCTAGCCACACCCCACCAAATATTTTCTGATAGAAAAAAAATGGTATCATTCCCTGCAATATGTGTGTTGCATAACAAAGCAGTATTAATATATATTCTCTTTGCTTTTCAGACATTTATCAGTTTCTTTTCCTTATTGTTATTTGTTGTAAACATCTTCCTTTCCTTTTTATTAATTTTTATTTGTTTTTTTTACAGACCAATAACAAATTAAACAATTAATAATAGTATAAACACAGAAACTATGTACAAAGTCAATAACAAGAATATTTATACAAAACCATTAATTCTTTTCTAGTAAGTTGTACAATTTCTGCCAGGCAATTAGTTGTTGAGTTACTTTTCTGGTTCTCATTCCTATGGCAGATATTTCATTATTACAAACAGATTTGGCTATGCATATAATTTCACTAGTGAAAGAGAGAGAAAGTAGTCTTGCAGTTCCAGTTTTTAGTAATGCCTTTCTTTACAATAGCTACCATGTACCAAAGAAGAGGTATTTGAGATACTGGAATGACTTCTGTGATTGGGGCATTAAATAAAATGAGGGAGTCTGTAATAATAAAATTATCTGACCACAACGCTTGGCAAAAGTTCCTAAACTCTGTCTTGAAGGAGGACACTGATTTGCATTCAATAATCATGTGCAGCCAGTCAGTGTCAAGGGCTGTCTCATACCTCCAGCATTTTATATTTTCTATTTTATATATAACACCATTTGTGAGGTGTTAAACAGATTCTATGTAGGAATTTCCATGTGAATATTCTCCAGTATAGGGAAGATGTAGATTTTCCTGCTGATTTCAGAGATAGTTTCTTGTTATTCTCTGAAAGCTCTTTTTTATTCATTTTTGTTGAATAATTCCAGAATGACAGGTCAGGGAAGATGCATTCACTCCTAATAATCTTATATATGATTGATAAATAAGAAGTACCTTTAGTTGGTTTATTGTTTTACTTTGTATGTTTAATGCTAATTTGATTTTATATTGGATAAATTCCTTAACCATTTGTATATCAAACAAGTTATTATAGTCTAGACTGTATCTAGTTATCAGATAATCAGCTGAGTGTATCTTATTTCCATTCAGAAACTGGTGCCAGTATATCAGCCTACTGTCCTTTAAATCAATAATTTTTCTTGTGTTAAAGGTTAATAAACACCCACTCATAAAAGCTATCTGGAATATTAAGATTAGCAGATGTTTAATTAAATAGTTTGAGTACATAAATCTTTTGAACTTTAATAACTTGCTTAATGAGGGGAAAGAGAGAATATTTATGTTTTTCATATAATGCATAGTTTTTATGACCCATGAAAAGACATTACTATCAATATTTGTAAAAAGTTCAATTATTGATTTATTGTTATCTGTTATCTTGGTTTCATGAACTGATTTCCAGCAGGAAGAGTAAGAGAAGTCTAGTCACATGAGTATTACTTTAATAACACCAGCTATGGTATATAGGTCTATAATGGGGAAACCTATCCCACCCTCCTCCCAGCGTATAGTATATCAGTGTAAGGTGATTCTTGCTTTTTTTGGGGTGCCACAAGAACTTTTGTAGAATTAAATTTATTTCTTTATGACAATTTTAGAAGGGGGATGACAAGATAGGTGAAGGCTGCCAGCCTAGCCCGATAGAATTTTGTAGATAATTCTGTCATTTATAAATATAAGACATGGGCTTGTTCTATTAAATGGGAAAATGGTGTTAAATATGCAGCTGTAAAAATGTAACAACAGTGCATTCTGCTGTAAGAAAGCTGATAAGTCAATTCTTTGATGTCAAAACTCGGAGTCGAGATGTCTAGATAAAGGCATTCTGCCTATTGTTTTCAGGTCAGAGTTAATGGCTAGAATTTGCATGCATAATTTCTTTTATTGCTCTGGTTCCTTTGGAGTGGTCTTCCTTCATGGGATTTGTGTTTTTTTAACTTATTCCTTTGGATGTGTATTGGATTATTCCTGACCAGCTGCAAGATCAAAAGGGCTATTAACCTCTGAGAATCTGTTAGCCTGGGAACCAGAAATAAATGATGTAATCTGAAATGAATCAGTGGTACTGTGTTATCAATTTAAGGACAGAAAGAAGAGAGCATTTAAATCATTTGTCTTGAGAACACCCAAGTCATCACTCTGCCTGTGTCTATATGCAAGTAGGATTTTAGAACTGTGTTTTCTCTTAGATATAGCTAGGAAATAGGAAGATTAGACTGAGTGTTTTCTGTGTTGATGTCAGAACTTTTCTACTGTATTATTTTAAGTATTTCTCTGTGATCTCTGAACTCTTGACTAGCACTGTGTAGTAAGAAGTATTGTCTTGTGTTTTTATTATTTATTATTAAATGTTTTTAAACATTTCAACTGTGGCTGTTTTGTGTAGAGATAATTTAAGCTCTAAGTGTACATTGCATGTATATAGTGATACTGTACCAAGTCACTCCAAATATGTCTTGACTGTTCAGTCGCAATTACCATTTGGATAATAATATTGCACAGTATAATTGGAAACCCTTTCATAAGGGCCTTTGAGTAGCTGATAAGTATTAGCTGGGTGGTGGCAGTGATTTCTACCATATAGTCTGGGTAAAAGGGGCACAGCTGGAGAACCTGTGCCAGCCCTTCCCTAGACGTGTCTGTGTGGTTGTATAAACACTTATCTCAAAGTGTGTGTCAGCTACTTGGGCAGGGACATGAAGCAGTGGTTTGACAGAGAGGGTGCTGGAGGTTTTAGCTTGCTCACTAGGCTGAGATCTGGACCCTATAGCTGTGCCAGTGGGGAGTCGTATTGGGGACCTGGAGAGAAAGGGAAAAAACAGCCCCAGACTGACTGTGATCTTTGTGTGCTCTTAAGGGAAATTGTACTTTACTTTGTGTGTATTTATTATCCTTTTTCTATATGCATGCCCCTCACTGTTGTTAGTGGTGAGGATTGAGGCTCCTTGATTGCTGGGTCAGTGCACGGGCATCACAGGGGGGGGGTTAATGATTGACAAAAAATAAGATATTTGGTAGTATTTTCATTTTGATTAAGGTTAATCTATCCTTGAATGTGAAGAATAATTTGTTCCAGTTATCTATCGATTTTGTTATTATTATTATATCAATTAGGTGTTGGTAATTAACTGAAATAGATTTTTATAATTAGTCTCAATGATAATTCCTAAGTATTTTAGATGTGATTTGCCCCAGTTAAAGTTTTTAAAAGAGGTTAACTTATGGGTTATCTCTTTGTTTATTGGCAGAGTTTTGATTTTATTATGATTACATTTCAACCCTGAGATCTTTTCAAAAAAGTCCATGGAGCTGACTATGTGATCCAGTGATATTTCAATATTTCCACAAGGGATCAGAATGTCATCAGCAAATAATTATATTTTGGGTGACAGTTTATCATTTATTCTGTAACCTTTGATGTTTACTTTATATCTTATAAAGTTGGGCAATGGTTCTATAACAAGTGCAAATAACAGAGGGGATAAGGGGCATCCCTATTTAGTGCCTTTTGAGACATCAAATGGACTAGATATGAAGGAGCTTATTTTAAAAGATATAGAATTGACATAAACCTTTTTAATTATTTCTATAAAATTAGTGGAAACTTGTATTCATTTAATACCCTGAACAGAAATGACCAATTAAATGCACCAAAAGCTTTATCCATATCCAAACTTATTATAGATAGTTTGCTCTTATTTTTGTTAGCTATGTCACTCAAGGATAAAAGCCTTATTATGTTATCTTGAACTTTCCTATTGAGTATAAATCCTGTCTGATCTTCATTTATTAAGCCTGTAAGTACTGGATTTAATCATTTGACCAAGACAGACATAAAGATCTTATAGTCTATATCCAAAAGAGAAATAGGTTGATAGGATGAAGATGAAGTAGGGTCTTTATCTGATTTTAAAGTAGGAGTGATAAGAAAGTATTCCCAAGAAGGGGAATATTAGAGGTTCTCTTGACTTCATTAAAAGTGTTTAATAGGTTTTAGAAAGTTATCAGGCAAAATTTGGTATAGTTCTGGAATTATACCATCAAACCCCGGTGCTTTATTGGCCTTTAGCTTTTTAATTTGTTCTTTAAATTCTCTAAGTGAAAATGGCTTGTCTATCTTATATTTCTGCTCTTTCAATAATTTATTTTGTATATTTTCTTTTAAAATTTATATAAGATGTTGCAGTTGGGTTTGGCTTTGTTTTATTAATTTCTTCATAGTACTTGCTAAAGCATTTTAATATATCTTTCAGATATGTTGCTTTAGTAATTTTATTTCTTTCTTTATAGACAATTTCTTTGATGCAATTTATCTTATTCATGTTTTTGATCTGATTTCTATTTTTATGTAGGCTTTTGGGGTTTATTGAGTATGACTGTAGCTTGATTTTTTTCTAAATTAATGGAAATCTTAATCTGAATAATGTCTAGATATTTCTTGCTTAGATTTTTTTAACTGGGTGCTTGCAGTTTTATCACTAGATTTAAGATTTAATTTTAATTTGTCATTTTCAGCTTGGAGATCATTTATCTCTTTGTCCCATTCTTTCCTCTTGGATATGTACCAGTTTTTAACTTTCCCATATAGAATAACCTTTAATGTGGCCCATAGTATCATCTCAGTAACCTCACCATTATTGTTGAAATATAAAGTGATTAATTGCCTTTAAAAAACATTCTTAGAAGCCTTTTATTTTAATTATATATGCTAGCATTCTTTGGCAAAAAATTTAATTATTTGGGCTTAAAGTTAATTTAAATGTTATAGCACTGTGGTCAGATAAGGGACATGAAACAATTAGCATCTTGTCTATATTTGAATATAGTGTATTGGATACAAAAACTTTGTCTATATTTGTCTGGGTTCCAAATCTGTAAGAGTAGTGAGGATATTTCAAAGAAGATGGTAATTTTAGATCAGACAGACCTCTCACATCCATTGTATTGATATAATGATTTAAATGTTTCTCTACTGAAGATATTTTGGTTAATTTAACATTTGTTGTATCTTTATCTGACAAAATACAATTGAAGTCACAGCAATCAAAACATCACCCCTAATACTAATATCTAAGTATTTATTGACTGTTTTCATACCTATACCTGGTATCCAATATATATTTTTAAAGGTATAATATTTTTTATTAATTTCTACAACCACCAGTCATAGCATACCATTCTTATCAGAATAGGAATCCTCAGTTTTGGGTGAACCTAATATTTTTTTTCCAAAGAATAAGGATACCTCTTCTTTTGGCACCAAACTGAGAGCCAACTAAAGCTAAATAGTCTTTTAACAGTATTATCTTTAAATCTTCAGTCAATAAATGAGTTTCTTGTAAAAAGACAATGCCAGATTTATGGAGTGTTAAATATTTATTTAAACTACTTCTCTTTGTTGGGTTATTTAACCCATTATCATTTAATGAAAGGCACTTGTACACTGGCATTATACATGACAAAATCTTCAGAAACTACTTTAAAGTGATTTAGTGTAAAAATCCTGAACATAACATAAGTAGCACTTGTTATAGACAAAGACAATAAAGTCAATGTGAAAACAAAAGGATTAAAAACATTCAAAACCTTTAACATGGAATAAAATATTCCAGGCTTGATGAAATTTTCATACAAACCACTTTCTTTCCATACCATGTCACCATCAAACTCAGTATTGCTACTACTTCTGATATATATATATATATATATATATATATATATATATATATATATATATATATATGAACATTAGCTGAATAAAAGTTTAATACAATCAAAGAAGATGTTGTATACCTGCAAAACAAACTAAATATTAAACAACAGGATTTGTATGCAAAATGAACTGTTGAAATGAGAAGATTTCATTATCTCTTCATTGATGATAATTAACACCTGAGTATATCTGGTGTTCTTTGTATGAACATTTTTAATTAAGGATATATTAAAATCATTCCTGAAACTGCAAGTGATTTATAAATAAGAAAATTATGTTTTATAAAAGCAAACACGGTTCTTGAAGTAGTTTTTCAAATAAAATGTCACTATCATTTTATATAAATGATAGTATAAAGCAACAGTATGCAGGTAACAAAACAGTTTGAAAGGATGTGTATCTGTAGCCATAAGTCATTTTGCATATAACACTTACTACAATGCCTAATATTCATTATTACAACCAATTATTTAATAACCAAACTTATCAAGGCACTCCCACAAGAAAAAAATACAGAGTCCTTTATAGAAACAGAGTGCTGCAGGAACATGTAGGAGCTCAAGTCTTGCTAATAATCTTCTCAAAACTTTTCAAAGGTGAGTCGGTGGGAAAATAAGCTAAACAAAAAAGCTTTTAACACAGATGGCTCGTGGATGTACTCCTCTAGCCACGATTTATCTGAAAAAAAAAATGTTTTTGTTTTTTTTACCTTCAGCGTGGGAAAGTTAAAAAACACTTAATTTATAATTATATCATTAAACGAATGAATCCTATATGCATTTCAACACCAAAACCACAGCTGGAACCCTTTCATTTACAGAACTTAAATATAATTATCAAGTTAAATTAAATATATATTAAACAGTGAAAAACTGCATTACTATTTGCATATCTACAGTTCCCTACATTCATAGACCAAAACCCATTCTGTTTAGACCTTATATTATTGTATTATTTTTATAAAGGAAAAGGAGTAAGGACAAAGAAAAAAGATGATGAGAACAAAACAATATAACTATAATAATTCCTTGCATATTCATTAAGGATTAGATTATATAAATATGCTACAAAGTACTTGGGTTACGCTAGTGAAAGCGTTATAAGCTATGGTGGCTGGGAAGCTAATATATATTAATTATTAATTATAAAAGTAAAAAAGTATTACCTTTAAGATCAGTTTCATTAAGAAGTGCTTAAAACAACCTAAATGAAAGCAAATTAAGTGGAGAAGCTGAAAAGAGGTTTATTTATCTCTAAACTTTTTTTTTTCTTTCACTATCCAGGCACTCTTTGCAGCTTGTCTCTTTGATGAAATACTTATGACCATGTCTTCAGCAGAATTCAATAAATTATTCTGGATGAAGGAAACAGCTTCTTCTAAAGCGTCAAATGTTTTTCCCGCTCGGGTAAGAATAGTCTTAGTTTTGCAGGGAACATCAGATGGATCTTAATTCTAACTTTCTTCAGTGACTTTAGCAAAGGTTAACACGTTTTTCTTTTTGAAACCACAAGGGAGGAATAATCATTATCAAATCTGATCAATGAGTCACCGAATTTCAAAGGTGAAGCAGACCAGGCTGTTTTCAATACTTAATCTTTATCTTGTCTAAAGAAAAAATTGACAATAATGGATCTCAGATGTGAAAGTGTATTACTTGGAGATACTGCAACCAAAGATCTATGAGCCCTTTCTATTCCAAAAGACAGGGCATCAGGAAGATTCAGTATTTTAGGGATCCAAGATGATAGAAAGTGTACCATGTTGTCACCTTCCAGTTGTTCAGGGACCCCATAAATCCTGATGTTATTCCTTCTTGCCCTGTTCTCCAGATCATCTATATTCTCCAAGAAGTTATTCTGTTATAGAAAAAAATCAATATTATATCTTCCTTCTGATTATCTGCTGTCCGTGTCTGTCACAGAATTTTCTATGGCTGCAATCTGGGCGTTCTGTTGTTTAATGACATCTTTGATTAATTCAATGTGTTTTATGCAGTCTTCTTTTATTCTGTCAATTTTGGAATCTAGTTTATCAATTTTTAAGGATAGGTCTTGAATGTTGGTGAAAATTGGCTGCAGCGCCATCATTAAGTTTTCTTGTGTGGCAGCCTTAGAGTGGTTCATCTTCCTTCAGTAAAGTGTTTCTCTTGACATTTTGGCAGGAAAATATATCAACTATTTATTATTTTTTCACCAAAATAATCCACTACGCTTCTGGGTCAATAATTCAGCAATTTTAAATGATTTATGATGAAAATAACTAATTAATCCTGTCAGAAATGAATGAATGAAGCAGAGCAACATTCCTGTGCTGCTAGCTGCTTGCCATCTTAGCCACTCCCCCTTCCTTCCTTTCTTTTTTATTTCCTTCTATACACTCTGAATCCTAAGATTGCTGAATACTTGTGTCCAAAATTCAAAGGTTGCAGTGGTATTATCTTGTTTCATAGGACATTATACATCTTTACATAATATACCCATCCTTTCCCAATGTGTTCTGTTTACATTGTTTATCTTATCAGTTCAGTCACCAATATTTATTTATTTATTTATTTATTTATTTATTTATTTATTTATTTTATTGGCATTTGTTAACCGGGTTAATCCAACTGATTCAAGGCCCATTTTCAGTGGCCACCCAAGGAGAAAAGCTCCAGAAGTATTGTATATTTTTACAATAAAAATCAAATCAAAAATAAAAATAAGCAGGAAACAAGCTGTTATGTGGCAAAACCAACTCTCCCCCTCCCTACCAGTCTCCCTAGGAGTACCCCAAGGCTCCATCCTGGGGCCACTTCTTTTTACCCTCTTCACCAATCAGCTCCCAAACAGTATTCCTAAAGCCTCAATAGTGCAATATGCAGATGATACCACCATAATATGTGCAGCCAAATCAATTGACATATTTCACTCCCTAACACAAGAATGCTTTTCCCTAGCAGAAACTTGGATTACAAATCAAAGTCTCATTCTGAACCCAAGTAAAACAAAGCTAGTACTCTTTAGCTCCCACACAGCCACACCTCCCACTGATTCTTTCTTCATCTCCTCCTTTAACAAGACCACAATCACCCCCACAAATCATATCAAACTCTTAGGGATTGAAATAGATAATCACCTTAGAATTGACCTACATATTTCTATAACCATAAAAAAAGTACATAAAAAACTTGGCCTACTGTATCTCATTAAAACATTCCTCACTGACCACTCCAAAACTACAATAGTGAGGGCTCACCTACTATCCACCCCACTTTATGCCTCCCCCATGCTTACAAATCTCTGCAAATCAGACCTAAACAAACTTGATAGTTGTTATAATAAGATAGCCAAATTCGCTACAACCTCTCCCATCAGAACACATCACTGTGAATGCCTAAAAAACTCAATTGGCTATAACTACCACTACTACTACTTCAACTCAATCAACTATCAGTAGCCCACAAAATATTACATAACTCTGAAAACACCCCAGCCCTACAAAATATTTTGCAAACCTATACAACCGCCAGGCCCTTGAGGCCTAGCACACAAAACCTCCTCAAAGTAACCAAGTATAACAATGAAGCTGGTAAGTCTGTCTACAGCCACTGTATAGCAGTAACCTGGAACTCCCTTCCTGCCCACATAACTGACAACAAATCCCCATCACAGTTCAAGAAACTTGTTAAAACTCACTTTTTGAATAATCGACTGTGCTCCTGTATCCCCCCCCCCCGGCTAATGTCTCATTAGAACACTTCACCTAACTTAAGTAACTCTGCTAAGCCAACCAATCATAGTACTGTACCCACTTAGGACTGTTAATCTACTGCTCATCCCATCTCTCCAGGAGTTAGGGAAAACTACCCCAGCGATGTTGTGCTTTCCATAAGCAACTAAAACCAGGAGAAGACATATTGTAAATCAATTTGTTATCCTTCTCAACTAAAACCAGGTGAAGACATATAGTAAATCAATTTGTTATCCTTTTCAACTATAGCGAGCATCATCTGCTCTCTCAGAGCCTTATTCTATGTCTCTCTGCTTTTACTCTGATAGTAAATCTATCACAGGAATCATAAACATCATACATGAAGTACATACAAATAGATAAACCATTCAGTCAAAAATATTTTTTAAATAAAGATATATATATATATATATATATATATATATATATATATATATATATATGAGTATATATGTTGTAGAATTGAGGGGAGAGGGAGGTGTAAAGGTATATGAGGCAAGTACAAGGAAGCAAAGAGTAGAATAGGGAGAGGAGTTAAAGTTGAGAAGAGAACAGTTCTCCAAGCAGTGCCAATTGCACTTATCATCAGTAAGTATAGACTTACTATCAATAATGATAAGCAAACCATGCAATATTTGACATGAATCAGATCAACAGTGTTATCAGGTATTACCTTTAAATATATATAGCATTTATTACACTGTACAGGATATTTGTACTTTATTTATTTATTTATTTTATTTTACATTTGTTGACCGGGCTAGTCCAACTGGGTATATGTCCGTTTTCAGTAGTGGCCCGGGGAGATAAGCTCCAAATAAACAAAAAAAATTAGCAACTTCAGGTACAGTATTAATTTATGGTGTAGAATATGATTGTTATATAGCAGCATAGCAACTTTTAAAGTAGCATATAATAAAAGAAAGAGGAACAAAAACACACTACAACAACTAATAGCCACTTCAGGTACAGTATTATTTTGCAGTGTAGCATACAATTGTCATATAGAGCAGCATAGGAACTTTTAAAGTAGCATATAATAAGAAGAAAGAGAAAAAAACACTCTATAGGTGTATATATAGGTGAAAACATGTTCATACAGAAAAAATATTTACTATACAAGTTCATACTCTGTAGTGGTTCCTATATAAGAGTAAGTTTTTAAAGACTTTAGTTAGCTTAACTTAAATCGTTAACAAATCATTAATGGCATACTCATTTAAGGAATGCATATTCAGCTACAAATGAACACATCATTCTAAAGATTAATCCAAATCAGTTTCCACAGAATTCAAAGAGAACTTAAATCAACTTCTAAGAGAGAAGCCATGCAAACAATATACAACTAAATATTAAATTAAGTACAGCTGCCCTGAACATACAAGTTGTGAAAGTCACACAAAAGCTGGAATTCATTTTGAGTGTCCTCGAATGCACGCACCTCTTTTTAATGGTAAAGATCAATAAATCATAAACCAAGACAGGATTCTTTAGAAAAGCTCTGGAGTGCCTCTCTGCAATCTGTGTGAATTTATAGCTGACTAGGTTACTTGGTATGGCTAGAGTTTTTCCTGTCTAAAGTCTTCCCGTTTCTAACATCTAAGAGTGAAAATTAAAGGTAAAAGAAATATAAATCAAAGTAAATATTCTTGACTAAAAGCTATCCCTTCCTTTCTACAAACAGTGAAAATACTGGTAAGAAATAAAATATAAATTCAAATAAAACTTCTCTTACCAGGCAACTGCACAGTCAATCACAAACCAAGACAGAATTGTTTAAGTAAGCTCTGGATTCGATATTAAGTCAGCTTCTCTCAGTATATGATTATCCCATAAACCAAAGGCTACTCTGTCTCATGTTAATGACTTTGATAGTTCATAAATGTCAGTCTAAGTTTCTATGTCTCAGATCTGTACATAAGCAAAAGCAGTCTCCTGGACCTATTGATTTCTTATGAAAAATAAGTGTCTCCCCAAATGTAGCTCACTCACAGTATTACTGGAATTTAAATTTTAATATTACAAATTTGTACTTTTTCCTCCTATTTGAAGGGATAAAATGTTAACTAACTTAATGACTCCCTCACCTGTGACATGAAGAAATACAGCACAATTAATTCATTCCAGTTTGTTCCAAAGGCCACTCACTGAAATCCAGTTCAGAATGTTGAATTCAGGACTCCTAGTTTTCAGGAAGGTTCCCCTACAATGTGTGAGTCATTGATAGCTGTAAGATCATAATTTTTACCCAACAGTTGAAGATGTTCATGAAAAACTACTCTGAAGGTCCAACAAAGTATGGAAGCATGAAATTCATTAATGACTGTTATAGTTTGTGTTTTTTTTTAATCTTTCCATTTCAAAACATAAGGCTAATGTGTTTCACTTTTTTTTCTCGGTCCTCTGTAATTATGGAAATATTGATAAAAATTAGCTATAGCACAGCCAGACCAAAACTAAGGTTTCCAGAAGATTCAGACTCCTAGACAAAGCAGTATCTGATGGGACAGGCATACATTTTGAACATAGTTTGTATTGAGGTGACTTATGCATAGAAGTGCAAACTCATCTGAGTAGATCATTGCAGGAGTAAATTTCAGATGTCTCCTTATGTGTCATCTGCTGTGTATCTTAGAGACTTTCTGCAAATGTTTGGAGACTTCCACTCTCAAACACTGCAGAATCACTTAGACTACTTATTCTAGGGTAATTTTAATCTATTGGTTAATGCCAAATCTTTGAAATGCACCAAGGAATTCTTCAGTATTGGGAGGCAGCTTGGCTTCTGTCAGGTTATGCATGCTGCCTTCTCATGGGAGCTCTCAAAACATTATCTTTCAAACTAATCTAATTAGCTCAAGCCTTGCAGAGAAACTACTGCTATGGCTGGACCATGTTCTACTTCATTCCCTCTAATTTTGCATCCTAGCGTTGAGCTGGTCCATCAGCAGCACAGTGTATAGTGTTGTCATCTCACATCACGAAGTTCTCTGGTTAAATTCTTGGCTGAGGTGCCATCTGTGTGGAGTCTGCATGTCCTCCCTGTGTTCATGTTGGTTTCCTCTGGGTAGTCCAGCTTCCTCCCACATTCCAAAGACATACTGTAGGTGGATTGTATGTTGTAAATTGGCAATAGGTGTGAGTGTGTGCGTGCGTGCGAGTGTGAAATATGAAAGAACAACTGGGGCAGGGTTGGGCACCTGACAGTGTGAACCTTGGCTTGAGATGATTGTCACTGTTGAAGTGACACCCTGACCCCATGTGCAAAAATGAGAAAAAAAGGTTTTGGTGGAGAGGATTGAGCTGGTTCATTACAAGGACTTGAGAAATATCAAAGGTGACACCTTGATGTTATTACTCCTTTTGGTGGTCAATGTAGATAATCTAGATTCGTAAGTGGAGGTATAACCAGTTTATTCCTGAATGCCCAGACAAGGTGTACACAAAAGTGTACATTCAATGCATTTGGCAGCTGTGCATCAAGGACTCATTATGAAAATCATGAACTACACCGACCAGGATATGGCTGGAGCAAAGTTGGAGAAGATCATAACTGAACAAGTGCAAACTTTAGTATGAGTGAGCACTGTGCTATTTACCACTCAAAGGCTGCGTAGGAAGTGCTCTTATTCTGTGATATGTCTGTTGGCTCTAACAATCCATTTGTCCTCCCTCAAGTAGTTCTCATGATATGAACACCTGCAGATCTTTGAGGAAGTTCCACAGTCCTTTTCCAGTAAGACAGTTAACTTCACGTGTTCTTTTCCATTAGATGCATTCACAATGCACAGCAATGCCACTGTCATGGACTGCTCTGTGTTTTCATATGTCAACTAGTCAAAGTCAAAGTGAACTCTATTGTCATTCGGACTGTACAACTTGTGCATCACTGAACGAAATGTGGTTACTCGATCTCGAGGTGGAGGCATTTCCACATATAGACAATGTACAGTACAACAGCTACAACTGACATGACACACATTATTTTCTTAAACTCTAACTGTTGTACATATTGATACTGATTGCACATACAGGAGACTTTTCCACGGTAGTCATTATTGCACAGTTGCTTTACAGCTTTGATTAGTACACAAAAATGTGAATATAAGAATCTCAGTAGTGTTACTGCACAAAAATATTATTCAACAAAAAATTATAAGGTATTGTCATTGGAATTTACAGTGTCCTTTCTCAGAGCTCAGAGTTCAACATGGCGAAAGTTGAATAGTCTAATGGCCTGTGAGAAGAAACTCTCTTTGGATCTGGCTGTTTTGCATCTCATACTACGGTAGCATTTACCAAAAGATAAATAGGTAAATAGTCCATGGGCAGGGTGGGTAGTGTCTCTAGTTATCTTGTTAGGCCTGCTGAGACACCATGACAGGTACATTGGGCAGTGCAGTGGTGCAGCGGTTAATGCTGTCGCCTCACAGCAAGAGGTTCTCCGGTTCGATTCTTGGCTGGGGTGCCTTCTGTGTGGAGTTTGCATGTTCTCCCTGCGTTCGCATGGGTTTGCTCTGGGTACTCCTGTTTCCTCCCACATTCTAAAGACATGCTTCTGGAGCATTTCTCCCCGGGCCTCTGCTGAAAACAGAATCTGTGGAACCTAGTCAGACTTTCCCGGTCAATAAACGTTAAATAAATAAATAAATAAAATATTTTTGGGATGGCTGGGCGAGTGGTCCCAATGATTTTCTCTGCTACCCTAACCACTTTCTTGATGGCCTTTTCCTCTGAGGTGAGCAGTTACCGTACCAAGTTGCAATACTGTTGGTTAGTATACTCTCTAAAGTACTTCTGTAGAAGGTAGTGAGGATTGGAGAGTGGAAGTTTACCATCCTCATCTTTCACTGGAAATGAAGGCATTGCTGTGCTTTCTTTACAATGGCAGTAGTATTAATGTTCCATGTTAGGGCATCTGTGATATGTACCCCCATGAATGCTGTGTTTTCCAGTCTTTCCACTATTTCATTATGGATTGTTAGTGGAGAATGTGTTTTATGCATTTTTCTGAAATCGACAATGATCTCTTTGGTCTTGTTCACATTTAGTGCGAGATTGTTGCTGTCACACCAGATGATGAGTTCACTTCTTCCTTGTAATCTAATTCGTAATCATTACTAATCAGACCAACAACAGTCATGTCATCTGCAAACTTGATGATGTAGTTTGAGTTAACCTTGTAGCAGAGGGCTGAGAACACAGCCCTGAGGAACCCTTTTGTTCATAGTGATGTTCTCAGAGGTGTTATTGCCAATGCATACTGTCTATAGTCTGTCCGTGAGTAAGTCCATTATCCAATTGCATAGGGGAGTACTTATTCCCAGTTTGTCAAGTTTCTTTATCAGATGTTGTGGGATCACTGTGTTGAAGGCAGAGCTAAAGTCTATGAACAACATTTGCACATAACAGTTCTTGTTTTCCAGCTGGGTCATGGATAAGTGAAGCACTATTGATATAGCATCTTCTGTGGAGCAGTTTGGTTGATATGCAAACTGAAGTGGATCTAAAGATGCAAAAAGGTTGGATGTCATATGGTCCTTGACCAGTGTCTCAAAGCACTTCATTACTACTGAAGTGATTGTGATGGGGCGGTAGTCATTTAGAGTTAAAGGTGCGGACTTCTTTGGTATAGGTATTATGGTTGTAGGTTTGAAGCATCTGGGTACGATAGCCTGACATAATGAGATGTTGTAGATGTCTGTGAGAACTTAAGTCAGTTGGTCAGCACCCATCCCAGGATACTGTCAGGTCCAGATGCCTTCCTTGGGTTAACCCTGTGCAGGATTCTTCTGACATCAACAGGGTTGAGACATAGTAATTCATCCATTTGATTTGTAGGGGCTTTCATTGCAGTTGTGGTATTTCTTTCCTCAAACCTATTGAAGAAGGCGTTGAGCTTGTTGAGGAAGTCAATATTGTCATCTCACTGTGCTGACATAGGTTTGTAGTCGTTGATGGATTGTATGCCTTGCCATAGTTGCCTTGAGTTTCTGAGGTTGCTGAAGTGGTTCTGGATCTTCTGACCATATGCCCTTTTTGCTGTTTTTACTCCCTTGCTCAGGTTCGCTCTGGCTGACATAAGGGCATCCTTATCCCCCCACTTGAAGGTAGTGTTGCATGCCCTCAGGAGCTCATACACTTTGCTTGTGAGCCAGGGTTTCTGGTTGGCTTGTGTGGTGATGCTTTCAGTGACTGTCACATTATCCACACACTTTGATATATATCCTACTACCGACTCAGTGTACACTTCCAGGTTGGTGTGCTGATCGACAGTGGCAGCTTCTTTGAACATGTTCCAATCTGTGCATTCAAAGCAATCCTGAAGTGCAGAGATTGCTCTTCCTGGCCAGACACTTATTTGCTTCTTGGATGGTTTCTCTCTGATTAGCAGTGGTCTGTAGGCTTTCTTCAGCATAATGTCTATGTCATCTGAGTTACCAAGGTGTGGGAGGGGCTTTGTCCTGAACACCTGTTTGACACTTGTGTAGACCTGATCTAGTATGTTGGCACCTCTGGTGGCAAAGTCTATGTTGGTAATAATGAGGTAGAACTGATTTTAGATTAGCGTGGTTAAAATCATCCACTATGATATAGACACAATTGGGGATTTGTTCTTTATTTCACCGATTGACTGGTAAAGTGTGACCAGTGCTTCATTTGTGTTTGCACTTGGAAGACTATAAACAGCTGAGATGGTAATAGCTGAGAATTCCTTCAGCAGATAACATGATCTGCATTCTACTGTCATGAGCTCCATGTTCATGGAAGAGTGGGTGGAAACTTCGCAGCTAAAGCACCAGCTGTTGTTTATGTAGATGCAGACTCCACCTCCTGTGGATTTGCCAATAAGAGCCTGGTTTCTGTCTGTTATTTTATTTATTTATTTTTATTTTACATTTGTTGACCGGGCTAGTCCAGCTGGATAATTTCCATTTTCAGTGGAGGCCCGGGGAGGAAAGCTCCACAATTAAAACAAGGTTAAACATTTAAGCAACAATGCATACATTTTAGTGTAGTAGAAAATACAGCGAAAAAAACAGGTAAAAAACAAATAGCCTAAGCTATATATTCATATTTTTTTTTTTTTTTTTTAGAACAGTACAGTAATTTAGTCATTTGAAATAGCAGGGAAAGATAGTGATTTTACGTAGGGAGGTATGGCTGAAGAGCGAAGAAGTCATTTAGTCTGGATTGGTACAGGAGCAGAGCCAGAAGTTGTTCAGATGTAATAGAAGTTGTTTTGTGAAAAGTTGAAAGGAGTCTAGTGAGGTAATGTGTGGTTGGTGTTTATTCGATATTTTCCCTATGGAGTTTGAAAATAGACAGTTACCTGCTGAATTTGTAAGTCTAGTTGTGGTGACTTGTATCTTTTCGCAGATCGCAACTGTTTCAAGTTTTGTAGGGAGTAAGGAGGTTACTGAGAGCTGGTGTTTTTGTTGGTTGATAAAGAATGTTATGTGTAATTAAGAGTTGTTGATAGATAAGCTTGTTAGGTAGTTCTAACCATTGTAATTGTTTTAAGTTATTACAGTGGTGAGTTCTGTACTGGGATGCTGTGGCAAACAGGGCTATATTATGATAGGATGTAGTTAGTTTTTCAGGTTACCTTTAGAGAGATTGGTGTAAATAGAGGAAGCATACAGTAGGGTGGAGATAAGATGTGATTGAGCTAAGGTGGTCCGTGCTTCTGGAGTAAGGAAGGGTTTTATTCTGTACAGTGAACCTATCTTTTTATTTACTGCTTTTATAGTGTTATTGATATGACAATCATAGTTAAGATTATTATCAATAGTAACACCAAGCAGTTTGGTAGTAGAGTCTGGGGAGATAAGAGAATTGTCAGCTGCAGTAATAGTAAAATTTAGTTGAGGAGATTTGTGGGTAGGTGAGAATAGTAATAGTTTTGTTTTCTTGGAGTTGAGAAGGAGACATCTTTTTGAGAACCATTGTTCAACGGTTGAAAAGGTAGATTGTGTGAGTGACTGGAGTTCAGATTGGGTGGGAGCTGTACAGATGATGGTAGAATCATCTGCATATTGTATGCAGGTAGTGTTATGGATAGATGATTGAAGATCATTAATAAAGATAGAGAATAAGAGTGGGCCTAATATTGATCCTTGAGGTACTCCTAAGGAGATAGGTAGTAGAGCAGATAGAGAATTTTTCCAGAGTACTGCTTGTTGTCGGTTTTCAAGGTAGGATGAGAACCACGTTAAGGAGGAAAAATCCAAGGCAAGTGAGTTTAGTATGTGTAGGAGAAGTTTATGGTTGACCATGTCGAAGGCTTTTGACAGGTCTAGGAAAAGAGAAGCAGTTAGTTTGTTATTATTACGGTTACAGTTTATTGTGTTAGTAAAGGAAAGTAGTGCAGTGGTCGTACTATGTGAGGATCTAAATCCATGTTGAGTGTTTGCTAGTAGGTTATTTTGAAGGAGATGGTTAAGTAGTTGTTTGTGTATACATTTTTCCATGATTTTAGCTAGTGGAGATAATAGTGCTATTGGGCGGTAGTTAGAGAGGTCAGTGGATTTGCCTCCTTTATGTAAGGGTATGATGTGTGATATCTTCCAGATTGCTGGAAAATCACTTTCTTTTATGGATCTGTTTATTAGGATCGAAACAGGGTAGGCTATAGCTTTTGCTGCTACCTGAAGGAATTCAGCAGGAAGCTTATCTGCTGAGGGGGTAGTGGGTTTAAGTTTTTGTAAGAGAGATTGTATGTAGGAGGTGGGTATGGGTTGAAGTTGAAGGGAAGGAATGACATAATGAAATAATGACAGCCTTTCCACATGAATAGTACTGTCACTGATACTTGAATTTAGCTCATTTCTGTAAGGATAAACACACAACAGTTTCTTACCTCTCTATGCCAGCTTAGGTCCAATCTTAGGTAATCCATATTGTTTTCCAGGGATTGAATGTTTGCTACCTTCAGGTTATAAACATTTTTTAGCTTCACAATCGTAAAACTGTAATTTGATTCCTTGACCAAGCAGGTTTTTAAAAGATTGGCTAGATTCCCTAGTTCTAGATAGTTAATAAATCTTGTGGACTTCTTTGAAAATCTTTTCCATGTTATTGGAAGTTGGTCTTATTTACCCCTGTATTCAAGAATCTTTTTCTGAATATGCTTAGTATGATAAGCTATCACCCTGTCTTAAAACCTTCCCTTTATTAGTAAACTAACAGAGAGAGTGGTGTACGCTCATCTATATTCATATCTTATTTCTCATAAACTGTTAGATATCATTCTGCTTTTAGATCTTGATACAACAATAAGAACATTCTCTTAATATATGTCCTTTTAGTGAAAGTGATTTAACAGCTGCCAGTACCTAGTCTTTCAGCATCAATAAGTTGCCAGTCATAACTCCCAAGCTGCATACACAAGATACACACTAAAACCTATTCTCATCCAAAATGTTTACAAACCATGTTATGGCTTACTGGGAAAGGTCCTTTTTGTTCAATTCTTCCATCTTTGAACATCATGTAGTCTGGTACACCAGATACCAGGAAGACATGTTCTTTTGTGGAAAGGTGACGTTACTTTGATTGATGCATTCATCAGTGAAATCAAATCCTACACCCATTTTTTAGATTTCACATTCCAAATAGGTATTGATCACATTGACTTTTTAGACATTCACTTGACTAAGGACCCTAACCATCATAGATTTAAAGCTACTATTTTCCGTAAGCCAACATATTCCAATGCTCTTTTGCATTTTCTACCTGCCACCCCTTACATCAAAAAAAGCAGTTGTGAAGGGTCAAGCAGTAAGGGCCGCCAGAATGGTTTCCAACTTTGATGACTTCATAGTAGAGTGTGAACTGTTAAGGTCTATTTTCCTTAAGAGAGGTTATCCAATAGCCTTTGTAGGAACAATTTTTGATGAAGTCATTCGTAAAAGGACATCGGGTCATTTTACCCCCTTACTACACTATGGTCACAACATTGTAGTCTCTCCCATACAGAATGTAGAGGCCTTGACTTCAACTAGTGTTCAAGTCTTGAACCAACCTATTAGATTCTTGACAACTTATTCACTAGATTCTAGAACCATAAGAGATATTGTTAACAAGAACTGGGTCTTCATTTCAGAAGATCCCCATCTTAGATGTCCTTTGGGCCCAACACCTCAGCTAACTTTTAAAAGGGGGTGGAAATTGAAAAGTTTAGTTGAAAGGCCAAAAAGAACCCTTACACCAAATACAGGCATGACTAGATGTAGGAGATGTCACCAATGTAAGTTCATAAAAGTAGCCAACAAGGTAAAAATCAGGTACATGGAGTATTTTATGTGAGACAGATATAGCTGTGATTCCCAGGGAGTGGTCTATGGGGCTATCTGTGATGGGTGTGAGGGATTTTACATCGGGAAAACCAAGAGAAAATTAAAACAGAGGATCTATGAGCATGTGTACAGCATTAACAACAAAATTAGTACCAACGCCCTAGCCAAACACACCCTTACCTTTCTGTGTCATAGTTTTTCGTTTGTTATCTTAAAACTAGTAGAACACAACCTGAGAGAGGGGCCTTGGGAACTCAAATTAGAAGAGGCTGAGCTGGAATGGCAGATTGCAACAGCTGCATATACCTTCCCAGGTCTGAACGAAGCTTTATCTATCAAAAGTTTGCTAAAATTGAAAGCCCTGAAGAGGTAGATTTATACTAGATAACGCTAGTTAGTAATATATCTTTGCACTAATATGTCATTTAGTCACTTAGATATTTACTTAGATAAACTTAGTATATAAAGTGCACACAAACACACTCCTTTTGTTTTTGGTTGCGTTTGATGCTCATTTTCATTTTTAAAACAGGAAAATATTATTTTATTTATGTTTAGAAGTCCTTTAGGATGCACATATTCTTTATTCTTTATTTATCCTCATGTATTTATGTATATAGAAAACACGTGCATGTGCATATATTTATATGCACATTGTCATTGTCTGAAGAAGCTGACTAATTTGAGTTAGTGAAAGCGCTTACGTTATAGACAATAAACTGGTGGAGATCTTTCTGCTTGCTTGCTAGCATTTTTTGGTTTCTATGTTTACAAACCAAGGGAGGGGCTGATGATGAAGATAAAATGGCACACAAACAGCACTGCCTCTGTCTTTGTAAGGTTGATCTTGCGATGACTACCTGCCATCCAAGACCTGATGACCTCTGAACAGTCTTCTAGAGTTGTAAAACCAAATGCAGACTCCTGAGGAAAAAGTCATTAAGTTAATTATCATCAGCATAGCAATGGTACTGTATAGCTTTTTGTTTAATGACCTATTTTAATCTTTAATGACCTGACCTATTTTAACAGTAGCATGGTATATTGTGAGTAGTGAGGAAGGATATATAAAGTAAAAAAAACAAAGATGGAGCTCACAAACACCAGCGTAAAAGTAGTTTATTATAACTATAGCAAAGGATGAATCAAGCCATGTAACATTCTGACACAGAGAAGGCATCTGTCACATGAACTAACACCTGAAATGGCTTACTGATAGTGACTTTAGGGGTAAGAAGCAAACCACTTGAGTACCATAAATGTCATAGAAAACAGCAATATATAAAAAATAAACTTTATTTCATCACATTCTACCACCTCAACAAAACGATCTTCAAAGGAATACAAATCACACAATAAAACCAGTGTTTAGAAACACCATAAAATAATTATCCAATTACATTATTAATTAAGCAATTAATTGAAAACAAACTTCCATTCCAGTTCTTGATTAAAACCTCCAGTTTTAAACTGCAAAATTTTAAAATATATTTAACATTCTTTTGCCTTAATATACAATCTAACGATTTCCCTTCCATTTCATCATATTGTACTTGTTCTAAAATTGTGCACTTAAAACTAGTTACATTTCCCTCATGTACACTATTAAAATATTGTGCCGATGGATTGGACTTTAAAGTTTATTATGTCTAATATTGCTCAAATATTCCTGGAAGTTTGAACCAAGAATTGGAATGGAAGTGTGTTTTAAACTAATTGTTTAATTAATAATGTAATTGCACAGTGTTCATAGGTTCATAGGTAGGTACTAGGCTATCTGCCTGAGAGTGTGTCGGCTTTCACCACCCCATTGATTAATTAACTGATCCTCTGTCAAGCAGAGCGAATGAAATGATCCCAGGGATGTATTTTCTGTTACCCATCCACTCGCCAAGTTTTCCTTTGAAGAGTGTTAGTGAGGGGCTCTACCTGATGTAATTTGGAATTTTGTTCCAAAGCATGGGGAGTCTCTGTGACAGGAATCTATCCCTCCAGCACATTCTATTTATTGTTGTGGTGAGATTTATCTCACTAGAGCGCATGGCTTGCAGTGACCTGGATTTCTTTAGGTGGAGCATGTCCATCAATTCTGAGTTGGACATGGCTTTGTAAGTCAGGCAGAGATCACCTCTGAGTAAGCGATATGCCACTAAGTACAGCCGGAGTTTTTTCAGTTGGGCTGCACAGGACATATGTTTGAGACCAGTAATCCTCTTGGTGAGGTACTTTTGTGGTCTTTTCAGCTGTTGGAAGTGTCTTGTGAGGTATATCCCAAATGGGGCATTGTACTCTATGATGGGTCTAATGAGTGACGAGTAGAGGGGCACTATAACCTCTTTATTTCTAGATGTGAACCCTTTAATAATTAGATGGGTCACATAGAAGGATTTCCTAACTACTTTGGCAATATGATTGTCAAAGGAGAGATTACTATCTACCTGGGTCCCCAGATCACTTATTACCTCTTCTGTATTAAGGGGGCTGCCACCTATGTGGTAATTCATGGGTGTTTTGTTTTTCCCAAACAGGATGACAATGCATTTTTTGGCATTTAGCTTAAGGCCATGACTATGACACCAGGTGTCCGTCTCAGTAAGGCCCTTTTGGAGGATGTCCATGTCAACCAGAGAGTCAATTATGGCTCCCAGTTTGCAGTCATCGGTGAACTTGGTTAACCATAGTCCTCCTGTGTTTGCCTGTACTTTTGAGAAGTATATGCCGAACAGTAGGGGTCCCAGGACCGAGCCTTGCGGGACACCACTTGTGACTGGTTTAGAGTCAGACCTGGAGCCTGCTATTCTTACTGTGTGAGTTCTGTCTTTAAGCCAGTTGGCAACCCATCTCATGACGTAGGGGTTGATGTTCAGGCTGGTGAGTTTTTTTGTAATACCCCGAGTGGGGAAAGGTGTCGAAAGCCTTGGCGAGGTCAAGGTAGGCTGTATGAACCACCTTTCCCTCATCTATGGCCTTGATGACTGTCTCGAAGAAGTCAACTAGGTTTAGTAGGCATGATCTGCCCTTAACAAAGCCAAACTGGGTCAGGTCAAGTGTTTGGAGGTTCCCAATGTCTTTGTTAATGAGTTCCACGATGATGCGCTCCAAAGCCTTGCAGACCAGGCTAGTCAGGCTTACGGGGTGATAGTTACCAGGGTCAGTTGTGGCCCCTCCTTGTGGAGAAATAACTGTTGCTGTGTGCCATTCTATGGGCACATAGCCTGTGGAGAGGCTGAGGTTGAAAAACGTGTTTAGGTGGGGGGTTAGTTTGTTCTGTAGTTCGTGCAAGACGCAGCCTGGGACACCATCTGGTCCCATTGACGCTGTGTTTTTGGCTTTTGAAAGGGCTGTTTTCACCTGTGCACCTATGATTTTTGGGACACTACACTTTTCCAGTATTGTTGTAGGCCCTTTTGGAGGTGAGAGGGGGGTGAAGTTTGCACTGAATCTATCTGCCCGGATGTTGGCAATATCAGTAGCTTCAGTATATTTTGTGCCTTTTTGCACTAGTTCAGTGCATATCTGTGAGTTGCCACTTAGATTCTTAACATAGCTAAAGAAGGCTTTGTGGTTATCTATTGAATCCTTGGCTATTTTTCTTTTGAAGTTAGCCTTGGATGATTTCATGAGGGACCTCAGTTTCTTACTGATACTGATCAGGGATGTCTTTCCTTCTTGGGATTTGCTTTTTTTCCTGAACTAGTTTCCTCCTTCTATTGCATAGCCAGTTTATTGCAGAGGTCCACCAAACTGGATTCCTTCTCTTAGAGAAGTGAGTCTTGGTTTTGCTAGGGATGGCATGATCCATGCATCCTTGTAGGTGCTCATAGAGTGCATTTGTAAAGGTTTCTTCATCTTGGGTAGCATTATCCTTTAGCGTGGGGGCTGTGAAACTTATCACCTCTGTCTTAAGTAAGGTGAAGTTTGCTTTAGAAAAGTTTTTTACTGTGGTTTCCTTAGTTGGGGGTGGTGGTGGAGTGTGGACATCCAGAGTGATTAGTTTATGGTCTGCTCTAACCATGGGCTGACCTCTGTTGTGGAACACCTGTCGCCCATGTTGGTGAAGACCAGGTCCAATATGTTTTCACCTCTGGTAGGGGAGTTTACCAGCTGATCCAGTGTGTTTGAGTTGACGAATTCCAGGAAGTGCTGGGCCTGGGAATTTGTATTCGAGTAGTTTTCCCAGTGAATGGTAGGGTAATTGAAATTGCTCGATATCAAGGTGTTTGGTAGGACCTTCATATTTTCCAGTGTCTCCAGAATGGTGGAGTGGTGGTCCTGGGTCATGGAGGGTGATCTGTAGCAGGCCACAATTTGTATTGCAGATTTGCCCAATGTTAGTTGCACATGGATGATCTCAGAGGTATCATGCTGCACCACTAACCTGGAGGTGTAGGTATCCTTAATGAATATGGATACACCCCCTCCTTTTGTGTTTCAGTCCATGTTCTGTGGCCAAAACGTGTGGTATGAGTCATAACCCAGTAGTGCTGGGGTGCTCTCTGGAGCCTTGAACCAGGTTTCAGTTACTGCACAGATGTCAATGTACTCCATACTGAGGAGTGCTTCGAGCGCATGCATTTTGAGATTTAAACTCCTGGTACTGAGTAGCATAACCCTCAGTTTCTTGTTAATTGTGCTGTTTACAGAGGTGGGTTTGACTTTTGAGCCTTGCCTAAAAGGCACTATGGGGGCAGCAAGAGCCATGGCCAGTATTCAAAAGCCTAGGGGTGACAGGTGCAAGCCATCTCTTGTGAAGCAACGTGGCTTGTCGAGCATGTCGTCCCAGGCTAACAGACACTGGATCCCCTTTGAATGACACCAGAAGCTTAGCCAATTGTTGAATTGATCATTTTTTCTTTATACTGAGGTATCATTCTTGGTGAGGGCAGGATGCTACTCAGGGTCAGAGTCATACCAGCCTGGGCTACATGATCAGAGAGCTCTTCCATGTCTCTTTTCATGTAGTCCAGGGAGGTACATCTCAGGTCATTCACACCAACATGAACAATGACAGAGTCATATTTGCACTTGTTCTGGAGTGACCTGAGTGCTTGTGTTATGTGGTGGATTCTGGCTCCCGACAGGCAGCTAACAGTAACCTTCTGCATGTCCAGCCTAGTGAGTGGGACATCATTGTGCCTGACTATAGACTCATCTATTACTAGTGTGTTAGGTATGTTATTTCACCTTAAGGGCTGTGATTGTGCAGCACAATGATTTTGTGTTTTATGTGTTGTCTGGTTTGTGACGGGAAGTGCAGGTTGTTTGGGTGTCTGCTTTGGAGGTCTCTGATGTTTTTGCAGGTTTTTATTTAGAGCCTCCGAGTATGATTTTGTGTATTTATGTGTATTTTTTGCCAGTGCTGTTTTAGTAGGTCTGAGTGCGGCTGGAGTTGTGCTGCAAGTGTTAACCTTCTCCTCTTGACTGTCTGTTCCAGTCTTGGGTGGAGACAGCTTAGCTTCCAGTTTGGCTGTATAATTGCATCTCTCGCATATGTTAGTGTTTTGTGGTAGGAGGAGAGGGTTGTCTGTGTTCATGAGGCAGTTGTAACATTGCCTCAGGATACCTAGATTCACCAGCTGAACTGGAGAGTGCACCTGAAGTTGCCCTTTGGTCATGCCTGAATAGTAGGGTGAGCTGCTTAGTCACTTGGTTGGTGACGGGTGAATAGCCTTGCCCTACTGGGCAATCAGTGTCAGGGTATATTAGTGCTTTCTATTAGGTCTGAGCAAGTGCTGGACTGTAAGATGCTTTTTTAGTGCTTAGGTTGAGAGTTAGACTAATTTCTAGGGAAAAACTGAAGAGGAGACTTAGTGGAGCCAGGAATAATTTAACTGTAGCTAACCAGCACTGTCCAGTGTGCAAAACCATGCAAACACGTTTTGTATACTAAGGAAATGAAAGCGATAGAAATTAGCTCAAAATGGCCAATAAACTACTAACTTCTGGGCTGGAACCACTCCTCCAGGGACAGATAGGTTGCTCTAGCTCCCGTCTCTCACAGGTGAACAGAGAAACTTCCTTCTATCCAAGTAAGGTATGGGCAACTCAGAAACTAGTATCACAGCCCTGAATTCAGCACTAGCCTGAAAACTGGACTATACTAGCTTAGAAAGGTGGGAAACAAGGATTTTTTTTTTTTTTTTTTGTTTTTGAAAAGATAAGGCAAAAACAGTAAAACATACACTTAAAACAACTTTAAACGACTACAAATGTTCAGAAAAGGCTATCGCACTTTAGTGTATAGCCTACAACAGTTAAACAAATTATTTAAACAAAAACAACTTTTTAAAAGTGCAGGCAAATAAGTACAATATGTGAAAAAACAAGCTTTTAAATCACAATAAATGCTGGAAAGTCTGTGTTTAGGTGGAAAACAGTAAAGTATAGCAAGAAAGTACAGAAAACTGATACTTAATCACTCCAAAGTCTCTATCCTAAGCTAGAAGGCTTGTATCAGTCTAAGGCTTTCTAGTGCTACCTAGTAGGTTAGTTACAGGAAAGATGGGAAACAGGCGCAGATGTGGTCTTTTAAACCATAAAGTTGAAAAAGACAGACAAACTGTCCAAATGGTCAATAAACTACAATTTCTTGGCCAAGAACCTCTCCTCTCATGGTAGATAGGCTACCTAGTGCTTACCACTCCCACTGATAAGCTAGAAGGCTTTCGTACAACACAGAAAGGCTTGGGGGGCTCAGAAGCTTACCAACAGTCCTGGATACAGTAACTCTGTATCTGGACTAGGCTAGTTACAGGAAAGGTGGGAAACAAGCGCAAGTGCGGCTTTTAAATCAGAACGTTGAAAGAGATGGAAAAACTGCCAAAACAGCCAATGAACTACAATTTCAGGGCCAAAACCCACTCTTCCTGTGGTTGATAGGCTACCTAGTGCTTACCACTCCCACTGATAAGCTAGAAGGCTTCCCTCCAACACAGAAAAGCTTGGGGGGGCTCAGAAACTTACCAACAGTCCTGGATACAACAAGTCTGCATCTGGACTTGACTATTTACAGGAAAGGCAGGAAACAAGCTTAGATTTGTTTTTGTTACAGAAAAGCAGCTAAAACAGCAGTAAATACAATTCAAATTGTAGTGCAGGCCAGCACACCCGAGCGTGTAGCAACACTATGGCAAATACAGTTTAAATAAATGTAATTAAATTATCAATTGACTAAAAAACAAGTGCAGAAGGCAGTAAATTAGAAGGCTACTAACAAGCAGTAATGTGTTATTGTATGATTTGTTCTCCTTTGAAGACCATTGGGTCAAGACACTAGCGTGCAATGAAATAAAGTTTTTTTTTTCTTTTTTGTATTTATTGTTGTTTTTCTACCTGTGTATAGACATTATTGTTTTTTTACCATAAAAGTAATACCAAAGCAAGTGCCCATTTAGCTGATTAAGATATCATAATCTATTATGTTAAATGTTGCCAAGAGATAAAGAAGGACCAAGATCGAATATAACCTTTTATCTCTAGGACTAACATTACTGCTCTTTCTACAAGACTAGTGCAAACTAGACAAAAAAAAAAAAACAACCAGGGTAAAATAAAGCTTTAAGGTAGGCCTTGCCTGTTAGAACCCTCTTAAAATTGGTAGAACTGCAGTCAAGTGTGTAATGGAGGTTTCTTGCAATCACTTTAAACATCTTTTAGCATCTCTCCAACTTCCTCTATCCCTATTGGCTTATATGACATTGCCTATGATAATTTGATAGTTATGCTGAAGGTGGGCTGAATTAAATTCCCTGCCCCCTTACTGAGTGTGCATAAGCATTAGTCTAACTCACTGAGAGCTACTTGTTTCCATTCCTGGGGTCATGACTTGCCACCAGCATGTGACACACAGCTGCCCTATCATTAACAACAACAAAAAACATCTTTCAGTCTCTCATACGTATTATATTAGAGTTTTATGTTCTAAAGGGCACTAAAACAAACAAACGAAGTAGGCAAGTCAGAATACTCCAAATCAGAACAAAAAGTAGTAAACGTATTTTTAATAAGAATGTTTTCGCTCCTGGCCAAAACCAAGAGCTTCCTCAGACAATACAAAAAGAGCGCCAAGTCACTTTTATACAATCCATTCGTGATGTCATATCCTGCACAATTGCCAAGTTAAACATTTTATACATTAAAAACAAAAGTTTTAAAAAAGTTTTAAAAAAGAAGTAAGAGGGAGAAATATTTACATTGCCATCTCGCTAAAACAAGCGATATTTCCCCTCAACAGATACTTTATAGACTTGGTATTAATAAAAGCGTACATTTAGTATTAGCCTCACATAGTACACATACTAAAGAAAAAACGTTAATAATTCCAAATGCTCCAAATACTTGAGGAATTTGAAACAAAATGTTTTCTTTAATGAATAATTTAGACACTGTCTTAATGTAAAAAACTTATACCCAAACAACCTAGTAGACTAGCTGTACACACAAGAAACTAAGATGTAATGTCCCAAACCAGCCTTTACCCAAAGAATTTTTCTCAAAGTCGTATTGTATATGTATAATTTCCTACAAACCTTGAATTTTCATTAAACCAGAGGGGTAATGTCAATTTCTAAGGTAACTTTTGTATTTTAAAATAATGGAAATATTACACAGGTCATTTAGACCAGGTGGAGAAAAGGCATTTAATAATAACTGCCATTCTAATTCCTTTAGTTCAAGGAGGAGTGGTTGGGGACCCCCCCTAACCCCAACCTTCACCCCATCAATTCCCATAAAGGAAAAGCTATGCCCTGTGTTTTCTAATACATGTTTGGAAAGGGCGTTGTCTGTTTTTTTATTTTTTATGGCATAATTGTGTTGGTAAACACGGTCACGCAATCTGCGGTCCGTTTTACCAACATAGAATGCCGGACAACAGTTACAAAGCGCAATATAGATGATCGATTTAGAATCACAAAAGAACTTCTGTCTGATATAAAATTTTTCACCCCTAATCGTGAACGAATTCCCTGTTTTTAGTAGTCTACACCAGTTGCAGAACCCACACAAGAAAGTGCCAGTCTGTCTAGACACCCCAAAGTGTGGGTTTTCGTTTTGTAAAAGTTCTTTCAAATTCTTCCCTCTTTTAAATACAAAACCAGGGGAAGCACCCAAGATTTCAAAAAGGTGGTTGTTGTTAGTAATGAACTCCCAATTTTTCTTGACAATACCACACATACTAGAAATGTGTTTATTGTAGGTAAGAATAAACCTATTTTTGAAATCAGCAACCGGGGGACTAGAACTCTGATCTATATTGGTATGTTCAATCGAAGGGGGATTTCCTACATTCTCACCCAACTCTATCGCCGATTCAATAGAAATTTGGGGATTTTTCTGAAGGGTGCCCTGTAAGAGTGGTTGGTAAAACCCTGTGTTTCTTTTAAAAGAGACCTCATCAATAAGGTTATCCAAAAAATCAGTAGGGTAACCTCTGTTTTGAAACATGTTTCTAAGAGTACCACACTCCTCTTCAAAGTCAACAAGGGTGCTACACATACGTGTTGCTCTCACCAGTTGACCTTTGAAGATGGACTTCTTTTGATTCAAAGGATGGTTGCTGGAAAAGTGAAGGAAGGCATTGCAATAAGTGTTCTTCCTGAAGATCTTAGAACAAAAACAATTGTTTTGGATATCTTTAACAAGTTTACCATCTAGGTACTCAATTTCACTCATTGAAAAATGGTGAGTGAATGTTAGAAAAGGACATGTTTCATTCATATAATTCACTAAATTAGTAGCCGTGTCAGAGTTCCCCTCAAGAAGGACAAATACATCGTCTAAAAACCTAGTGTAAAATTTTGAGGCCTCTTTAAAGAGAGAATGTTCAAACAGGAAGGTCTTTTCCCAGTAGGCCACCACTAGGTTCGCCACGCTGCCTCCGCATGGCGAACCCATAGCAATACCCCTTTTCTGTATGTAATGCTCATTATTGAAAATGAAAAAGTTAGCAGGATATGACATCACGAATGGATTGTATAAAAGTGACTTGGCGCTCTTTTTGTATTGTCTGAGGAAGCTCTTGGTTTTGGCCAGGAGCGAAAACGTTCTTATTAAAAATACGTTTACTACTTTTTGTTCTGATTTGGAGTATTCTGACTTGCCTACTTCGTTTGTTTGTTTTGGAGTTCCTCCTTTTTTTTTGTTGGCTTCATTGGTTTGTTCTGTCGTAGTATGGCTAGTCCTAAAACTCCTGTGCTGTTTGAGTCTAGGAACAGTACGCAAACTGACGTTCCTCCTCTTTGTGACTCTAACAACTTTGAAACTTTGTTGTTAAATTTAACTCAGCGTTTAGACTTTTTAAACTCGCGGCTGGATCGTTTGGAAACCAGCCGAGCGCCTATCCCACCGAGTACCAATGTTGGGCAGTTGAGCAGCAACTACGTGAGACCAGAAAGTTTCCCGGTCTCTTCAATACAACCTGGGCAGGTTCCACGCTTATCCAACACCACTGAGGGCGTTAACACTGATGCTTCGCCTGCGGAAATGAGGTTACCTAATTTACAGAGGCAGGAACAGGTTAACGTTCGAACTGGTGCTTTTGAATCTGGTAATAATGCACCGAATGGTGGGAACAGCAATGCTCTTGCCTTGAATAGCCGTCCGGAGTTTATTGGCGAGCCCACTTTTGGGCATTGG
This sequence comes from Protopterus annectens, assembly GCF_019279795.1. Classification (NCBI taxonomy): domain Eukaryota; kingdom Metazoa; phylum Chordata; order Ceratodontiformes; family Protopteridae; genus Protopterus; species Protopterus annectens. The sequence goes on from NC_056736.1 coordinate 597,706,718, forward strand.
GTGAGGAATACTGAAGCCTTTGTGTTTGGCTCACCATCTACTACAATTTCGCCGACTACTGGTTCGGATACTGCAGGTAACCATGAAAGTTGCATCGCTGCTAATCTAAAACTTCTGGATATTAAAATGCTTAAGATTAAGAAACTTCAGCTTGAAGTTTCTTATTTTAGACAGTGTCTAAAAGAAAAACTTGTACCAAAGGGGTTAAGGAGCTCTTTTACCCCTACAAACTTATTTGTTGATTCGGCGTTTGTTGCTGAATTATCCAACCTTTTTAATAAACAAGGGTTGGAGTTGCTTGAACTCATGTTAAAACACTATGAGAAACAAATTGATTTTTTATTAAATGAAACCAACAACCTGAACGAACTGATTAAGGCTGATATTTATTTTCTGCAGTACAAATACGACTATTACCGTATTTTTGAAAGTATTGATGGCCTTTTAGTTAAATTAAAGTCTAACAAGGGCAAAAAACTTGCAAGAGACCGACTAGCTTACTGTAATGAGTCAGCCTACCCTAACTTGGTCAAAAACCTGAATGGGCTTAAAAATCAAATGGAAAATGAAGATAAAAATCATGACAACAGTGATAAAAATGGTGGTTTTCCATTAAACACCATTGATGAAACTCATCAGGATCTTGATGATGGGGATGAAGGTTCATCCTCTCAACAACCGAGAAGAAGTAATAGAATTAAAACTTCTTACAACAACCAGGGATACCGGCCCAATTATAAAGGTCAACCTAAACCTTTTTTAGGGCAAAAGAACTTTCAACAACAGAAGAACTCGAAGAAAGTCTAAACGAGGCTCTTTCCATTCCTGAAACTCTACCCCAAGCTCAGAAGCCTACCATCTTGTCTAACATAAAAGGTGACTTTTTTGTTTACAATTTTTCTGATATAAAAATTGAACAAGACTTGATTGAACTTTTGGCCTTTCGGTTAACCTTTGTCCCTGATCAAAAAATTAGTCTGCCTAAACTATTGATGGATCTGAAATGTTTTGTACGTGGTATGAACCTTAAAGTACTGTTCAATGGTGAAATATGCAACAATAAACCACCCTTTAAGTTGTTAAGTGTGTTCAACCCCCCCCCTGCACCCCACTTTGCAGACATTTGAGTGTGCTTGTGAGTTGGACTTTAGACATCTGTTTAAGAACATCGGATGGTTTGATGCTAATAGCAATATCACACTTGAACAAAGAACTTGTTTGAAAAATCTTTGTAATTTACCCATCAGAGTTATTAAGCCAGATAAGGGTGGGGGCTTGGTTATCCTGAATAAGGATGATTATGTTACTAAAATGCTTAAAATTCTTGACTCTCCAGCTTATGAGAATTCTTCTGTGAATGAGACCACAGGTCAGTACAATAGAATAAAAGGTTATCTGAGAGATCTATTTATTGAAGGGAAAATAGATATTGATACATTTGATTACATCAACATACCCCTCCCTAGAGTTCCAATCATGTTTGGGATCCCTAAGATACATAAAAACTTAGAGGATCCCCCCATGCGGGCACTAGTGGACGGGAGATGTTGTATCACTCATCCTAGTGCTAAGGTGGTTGACCACATTTTAAGTAAATATCTTAAGACACTCCCTCAGATTTGCAAAGATTCGTGGTCCTTCCTCAAAGCTATCAACACCATCCCGTTCAGCCCTTCCTACAGCTTCTTGACCATTGATGTCGTAGATTTGTACACCTCCATACCACACCTTGAAGCTGTGGAATGGGTGGAACTTATGTTAATAGACTTGAAGGCCCCAAAGGATGAGATTTATGTGGTCACCACTTTACTTGACATCATTTTGTCATCTAACTTTTTCATTTTCAATAATGAGCATTACATACAGAAAAGGGGTATTGCTATGGGTTCGCCATGCGGAGGCAGCGTGGCGAACCTAGTGGTGGCCTACTGGGAAAAGACCTTCCTGTTTGAACATTCTCTCTTTAAAGAGGCCTCAAAATTTTACACTAGGTTTTTAGACGATGTATTTGTCCTTCTTGAGGGGAACTCTGACACGGCTACTAATTTAGTGAATTATATGAATGAAACATGTCCTTTTCTAACATTCACTCACCATTTTTCAATGAGTGAAATTGAGTACCTAGATGTTAAACTTGTTAAAGATATCCAAAACAATTGTTTTTGTTCTAAGATCTTCAGGAAGAACACTTATTGCAATGCCTTCCTTCACTTTTCCAGCAACCATCCTTTGAATCAAAAGAAGTCCATCTTCAAAGGTCAACTGGTGAGAGCAACACGTATGTGTAGCACCCTTGTTGACTTTGAAGAGGAGTGTGGTACTCTTAGAAACATGTTTCAAAACAGAGGTTACCCTACTGATTTTTTGGATAACCTTATTGATGAGGTCTCTTTTAAAAGAAACACAGGGTTTTACCAACCACTCTTACAGGGCACCCTTCAGAAAAATCCCCAAATTTCTATTGAATCGGCGATAGAGTTGGGTGAGAATGTAGGAAATCCCCCTTCGATTGAACATACCAATATAGATCAGAGTTCTAGTCCCCCGGTTGCTGATTTCAAAAATAGGTTTATTCTTACCTACAATAAACACATTTCTAGTATGTGTGGTATTGTCAAGAAAAATTGGGAGTTCATTACCAACAACAACCACCTTTTTGAAATCTTGGGTGCTTCCCCTGGTTTTGTATTTAAAAGAGGGAAGAATTTGAAAGAACTTTTACAAAACGAAAACCCACACTTTGGGGTGTCTAGACAGACTGGCACTTTCTTGTGTGGGTTCTGCAACTGGTGTAGACTACTAAAAACAGGGAATTCGTTCACGATTAGGGGTGAAAAATTTTATATCAGACAGAAGTTCTTTTGTGATTCTAAATCGATCATCTATATTGCGCTTTGTAACTGTTGTCCGGCATTCTATGTTGGTAAAACGGACGCGTGACCGTGTTTACCAACACAATTATGCCATAAAAAATAAAAAAACAGACAACGCCCTTTCCAAACATGTATTAGAAAACACAGGGCATAGCTTTTCCTTTATGTGAATTGATGGGGTGAAGGTTGGGGTTAGGGGGGGTCCCCAACCACTCCTCCTTGAACTAAAGGAATTAGAATGGCAGTTATTATTAAATGCCTTTTCTCCACCTGGTCTAAATGACCTGTGTAATATTTCCATTATTTTAAAATACAAAAGTTACCTTAGAAATTGACATTACCCCTCTGGTTTAATGAAAATTCAAGGTTTGTAGGAAATTATACATATACAATACGACTTTGAGAAAAATTCTTTGGGTAAAGGCTGGTTTGGGACATCACATCTTAGTTTCTTGTGTGTACAGCTAGTCTACTAGGTTGTTTGGGTATAAGTTTTTTACATTAAGACAGTGTCTAAATTATTCATTAAAGAAAACATTTTGTTTCAAATTCCTCAAGTATTTGGAGCATTTGGAATTATTAACGTTTTTTCTTTAGTATGTGTACTATGTGGGGCTAATACTAAATGTACGCTTTTATTAATACCAAGTCTATAAAGTATCCGTTGAGGGGAAATATCGCTTGTTTTAGCGAGATGGCAATGTAAATATTTCTCCCTCTTACTTCTTTTTTAAAACTTTTTTAAAACTTTTGTTTTTAATGTATAAAATGTTTAACTTGGCAATTGTGCAGGATATGACATCACGAATGGATTGTATAAAAGTGACTTGGCGCTCTTTTTGTATTGTCTGAGGAAGCTCTTGGTTTTGGCCAGGAGGCGGCGTTCTTATTAAAAATACGTTTACTACTTTTTGTTCTGATTTGGAGTATTCTGACTTGCCTACTTCGTTTGTTTGTTTTGGAGTTCCTCCTTTTTTTTTGTTGGCTTCATTCTAAAGGGCACTACATTTATTTCCTTTCAAACCTTAAATGTGAGTCCATAAGGCTTCCTTGACCTCAAATTAAAAACTTCTTATCAGCCAATAGGAACAAACAATATTCTCCAAGGAAACATTACACTATTTTTTAGGGGTATAGAAATAACAATGTAGCAGTTTCAAAACAAAATTCTCTAGTTCATACTTTTTAGTTAGACATGGAAAATGTCAACAAGTTTTTACCTATCTGCCTTAACTTGTATGTGCCCTAATTTTCTCAACCATAATTTCTAGAAAAGTATTTATCTGAAGCAGTAAAGGGAATACAAAGCTATTATTAGAAAACATAGTGTATGGGACCTACCACAATCATTCTGAAACAGTTTTGAACATTATTTATTTTTATTTGCACTTTTTGTTGACCAGATTAGTCCCACTATGCCAATAGCCTCTTTTCAGGTGAGACCCAAGGCAGTGTTCATACTAACAAAGGAAAATTTATCCAGGACACAAAGGAACTTCCCCTACACTTTTTGATAAGCACTAATGGATATTTTATATGCATCTGAACTACCACCCACTCAGGCAGATGGAGCCTTAATGTCTCATCTGAAGGACACCAAATCCAGGAATGGAGCACTCCCTAATGCTGCACCACTGTGTCAGCACTGGAAAATTAAACCAACTACTTGCTGTGGGAGTAGAACCCACAGCCATTCTACAGTGGATGGTGCAGTGGTGCAGCAGTTTGCATTGTCACCTCACAGCAAGAGATTCTGTGGTTTGATTCTCCACTGGGGTGCCTTGTGTGCAGAGTCTGCATGTTCTCCCTGCATTCGCGTGGGTTTCCTCCAGGTGCTCCAGTTTCCTCCCACATTACAAAGATATGCATCTGGAGCATTTCTCCCTGGGCCCCCACTGAAAATTGGCCCTTTCCAAGTCAGACTTTCCCAGTAAACAAATGTTAAATAAAATAAACATTAAAAGGGAAGTGGGCTATCTATTGAGCTACTAAGACTGCTTGTATATGTGTAGTCAAACCCACCTCTGTGAAGTAGTAAATTTCTCATTTGAAAAAACAAAAAATAAAAAACAGAGAAACTAGAATTCTTAAACCTTCATTGATGAGCTCAGTCACAATAATTTCCAAAAATTATGAAACCCAGGTAGTGTTTCAAAGCAACAAACATTTATTCATCACAGACAAGTGATCCTCAGTAACAAAAAAATAATTTTTTGATACTGAGGATCACTTGTCTCTCCAGAAGCATACCTGTCTCTCCAGTGGTCCTATTTGTATCACAGGAAAAGTTTAAGACTTTGCTGTTTGTTTGGTGGATATGCAGGAGGTCCATCAGAGTGGGGTTTAACAATGGCCTGTATGCCGGGCATAGATCATCCTTCAATAGCCTGCAGGAGATAGAATTCAGGGATAGGGCCTTGAGGTGGTCTGCACTGGACATGTTACTTACGTCCTTTATTCTTTTAGTGAGTAACCTCTGTGGACGTTCCAATTGTTGGATATTGCTGGTTAGGTACATATCAAAGGGGGTATTGTACTCAGTTATAGGTCTGATGATTGCCGAATACAGAGGAACAATGACTTTCTTGGACCTAGATGCCATGCCTTTGTTTATATGTTGTGCAACATAGAATGATTTTCTCACTACTATAGACATGTAATGGTCAAAGGCTAGGTTACTGTCTGTGTACCCTAAGTCCCTGACTACTGAGTCAACTCTAAGGGATGTGTTGTCAATATGATAGTTGCAAGGGGTGGATGACTTCCTGAATGATACTATTATGCATTTCTTGGCATTTATTTTTAGTCCATTGCTCTGACACCAGTTGTTTGTCTGGCTAGGCCCTTCCTGGAGAATATTTGCATCAGTGCAGGATTCAATGGTTGCTCCTAATTTGCAATCATCTGCAGATTTAGTCAGCCAGAGACCATTGACATTGGCCTTGACTCCAGAGAAGTAAATGCCAAAAAGGAGTGATCCAAGGACTGATCCCTGAGGCACTTCACTTGTGACTGGCCTCTTTGTAGAGGTGGACCCCCCCCCCAATTATAACTTCTGGGTCTTGTCTGTGAGCCAGTTGGCTATCCACTGGGTGACAAACAAGTTTGTACCTAACCTCCTGAGTTTGTTAACAATGCCTGAGTGGGGTATTGTGTCAAATGCCTTGGCCAGGTTAAGGTAGGCAGTGTGAACCATTTTGCCCTCATCCATTGATTTGGTGACCTTTTCAAAGAAGTCCACCAGGTTGAGTAGGCATGACCTGCCCTTGATGAAACCAAATTGCATTGAGTCCAGTGTCTGGAGGTTTACTATATAATTATTGATTATTTCCATGATCATTTTTTCCATGGCTTTGTATATAAGACTAGTGTGACTTATGGGCCTGTAGTTTCCAGGGTCTGTAGATGGTCCACCTTTGTGCAGAAGGATGACTGTTACTTTTCTCCATTCATAAGGCACAAAGCCTGTTTGGAGGCTACAGTTAAATACCAATTTCAGAGGACTTGATAGGTCATGTTTCATGCTATTTAGAAGGCATCCTGAGATATTGTCTGCGCCCATTGATGCAGTGCTCTTTGCCTTAGAGAGAGCATTAAAGGCCTCTTCCCTAGTGATAGCAGGGGGAATTATATTTCATGATATTTCCTGAGAGAAGGTTGAGGGGGAGAGAGGGGTAAAGCTGGAGACGAATTTGTTGACCAGTAGGTTTGCTCCATATTCTGGCTCAGTGTAGGTGGTTCCATTTACAATGAGCTCTGCACACAATTGTGTATTGTATTTGAGGTTGCAGAAATAGCTAAAGAATGCCTTCTGTTTGTCCTTGGCTTGGCAGGCCAAAATTACCTCAACTTTGGCTTTGGTAGACTTTATTTGTCATCTGAGTTGTTTGGTTTAATGAGAGTGCTTTTATCCTGCTGGGTGCTGCACCTCCTAATTTTTGCCATGATTTTTTTCCTTCATTATACAGTCTGTTGACTGTGATTCCATCAGAATGACTTGTTTTTTGTTTGTTCTGCACTTCTTCCTGGTGGTTACAGGTGCCTGTATGCAACTATTAACATATTTGTATAGGGTTTCTGTAAACAGTTCTTCATAGGCAGCAGCATTCTCAGTGATTATAGGGGCTTGAGATTTTGCCAAGTTATCACTTAATAGCAGGAAGTTATCCTTAGAGTAGTTCCTGAATATTCCAGGGGTAGCTGGGGGGTCCAAGTTTTATTTTTACTTCAAAGGAGACCATTTTGTGGTTGGACCTTACCAGGGAAGACATTACAGTGGGGGGTGCACAGTACTCTTCCATATTAGTGAGGCCCAGATCAAGTATGGATGCACCACTGGTCGGGGTACTGACAATCTGGTCCAGGGAATTTGTCTTTACAAAATCCAGGAATCTCTGTGCCTGTAAGCTTGGTGTTGTATAGGATTCCCAGTTAATAGTGGGTAATTAACGTCACCCATGAATATGGTATTAGGTTGGATAATGAGTGTTTCCAGTAAGTTTAAATACATAGTATGGGTTTCCTGTGTCATAGAGGGGGAAGTGGTATTGGATTTTGCCTATGGTGATTTGAACATGGAGTAGCTCAAGTGCATTGTCTTGTTTTCCCAGCCTTGAGATATATTTATTTTTTTATGCAAATCGAAACACTTCCACCTTTAGACCCTTTCTGTGTAGTAGCTGTTCTAAATTTGTGAAAGGCATTATAACATTGCACTGTCAGTGTGCTCTCTGCGGCATTAATCCATGTCTCAGTGACTGCACAAATGTCAGCATTCTCTAGGGTGAAGAGAGCTTCTATGGAATGGAGTCTTTTGTTTAGACTCCTAACATTGAGCATTAATACCTTTAAATGTTCTTGGTTTTGATTTGCTGTGTTGAAAGTACTTTCAGTATGGCATTGCCTAAAAGAGGCATTATGGGGAAGACAATGTTTTAGCTAATATTCAAAAGCCTAGAGGGGGGAAGTGCAGACCTTCCCTGGCAAAGCATCATGGTCTGCTGATCATCTCCTTCCTTGCTGGCAAATATTGCACTCCCTTAGAATGACACCAGAAACTCAGCTAATTATTAAAGTCTAGTCATCTTTTGTTTGTATTGTGGCATCATCCTAGCAGAAGGTAAAATGTTGCTCAATGCTAGGCTCATACAAGCCTAGGACACATATTCCAAGAGCTCCATGATGTCTCTCTTCATATAATCTAGGGAAGTACGTCTCAAGTCATTTACACCCACATGGACTATGACTGAATCATACTGGTACTTGAGGTCCAATGACCTGAGTGCATACATATTGTGATGGATCCTAGCCCCTGATAAGCAACTGACAGTGACTTTCTCCTTATTCATCCTAGTAATAGGAACATCAGTGTGTCTCACGGTGGAGTCTCCAATGAGCAGAATGTTGGGTTGTGCGGTGGCTTGCCTCATGAGCTTAGAAGTAGAGGCTCCATGAGATGTGGCTGTGTGTGTTGATGTGGGTGTTGTTTTGAAAGAGTGCATTCGGGGCTGCTGAAGATATTTGCTATGCGTATTTCATCTAGGAGGTCTTTGGGGTTTAGGAAGGTTACATTTAAGTGCCTCAGCATATGTGAGTCTAAATGTCTGCTTTGTACTGTGTGTATGATCAATGCAGCGTGTATACTACTGACAACCTAACTGACATTGAGTACTTTTATGTGAGAGCTTTGTTTCCAGTGTCATTGTGTAAACACACCTCTCACATACCATATCAGTTTGTTTGAGAATTAACTGGTTGTCAGTAAACATGAGGCAATTTCTGCATTGCCTCAGGATATCCATATCCAACAAGCTGGTAACAGAGATAGTGGTAAAGCTCATATCCATGGCAGCAGACCTTTTTATAGTATTTTCAGAGTTAATTGGCTATCCCTTGAGGCTTTGGTAATTACAGAGATGCTATATTCTAACCATAGCTGGAAAACTCCCCTTCTAATTTCCATTCTGCCTTCTGGTGACACTGGGTGTAATATTTTTTTTTGCCCAGATAAGTAGAGTAATTATATTATATTTAGTATTGGTGATATGAAATGGAAGATTTGTGGATCGGTCCAGCCAAATGCCAAGATATTTTATTTGAAGCATGATGGGGGTTCTAAGTGACCTTTGAAGTTTTGCATTATTGTCTACCTTTGTGGGATTATGCAGTGTTTTCTTCTTGTGTCAAAGATCAAGCTTTTGGGGGCTCATTATAATTTTTATTTATTTATTTATGTATTTAACATTTATTAACTGGGATAGTCCAACTTGGAACAAAGCCAATTTTCAGCAGAGGCCTGGGGAGAAAGGCTCCAGATGCATGTCTTTGTAAGGTTATTGTGTGACAGCCATGGCAATAAGATCATCATCATCATCATCATCAATATCATCATCAGCCCCCTTTTTCACATTTCCTACATGAGGTTGGGGTGTTGCGTTGACTGTATCCATCTCTCTTGATTCAATACCACTCTCCTACATTCTTCAACAATCATGCTTGACTGTCACAAGTCTTTTTTCATAAAATCCATCCTTCTCTTTGCCAAAATGTCCTCATTCCCTCTTGCCTTCTTCATGCCTGCCCCAACTCTTCTTCACAAGAGTGCCTTCTGCTTTCCTCTACATGTGTCCATACCACTGTAATCTGTTATCTTTGACCTCATCTGCATAAGGAGCTACTTGGGCTTCTACTCTGATGTCCTCATGTCTTTGTCTGTCCCATAGGGTGTATCCTACCACCCATCTCACACACTTCATCTCTATCACCTATGCCTTCCAGAACTGCTATGACTTCACTGCCCAGGTTTCTGTACCACACTGTAGTACTGGTTGCATCGCTGTTTTGTACACAATACTTTTCAGCTTCATTGGCATTCTTCTGTCACACATTACACCTGATGTGATGCCAGTTGGCTGCAACCCCTTTGACCCTAGCTTTAACTTCTTCATTCAGACTTCCTTTCTCCTAAGCCACCCCTCCCAAATTCTTAAAGCTGTTAACCTATTCCACCATTTTCCATTCTATCTCAGTTCTCAGCTTCTTTTAATTTCCCTCATTTGTTGCCATTACAACTGTCTTATCCATACTCAGCTTCATCCCATGTCACTTCTGTTTTGCATTCCATTCTCCTATCATTTGCTGAAGTTCTTGTTCAGAGTCTGCCTGTAATGCCACACTGTCTGCATACAGCAACTTTGATGATCTGTCCCCTATTACCTGTTTGCTAATGTCCTCCATCACCAGTATGAACAGAAGTGTGCTCAGAGCTGCAGTAGCTTAGTAAGGGCAGGGTAAAGGAGACAGCTGCCCCAGGTGTAAAGTGTTAGAGGATGCAAGTGGGCGATCTCGATCACTCTTTAGTAATAGTGCATACTAGCTTTTAAATGCTGGGATTGCATCTGCAGTCAAAGCTGAGTGCTATAGCTCTCTTAGTGTTGTCTAAATGTAGCAACTTCTACAGTTTAAAAGAAAAATAAATTGTTTTTTATTGTTTCAGTCATCCTTTTTTTTGAGAAAAAAAAGTTATAGCACAGGCGATATTGTAGTTGAGGGCCACACCAGTTCGTTTCGTGCAGAAGTGGGTGTGTCGCAAATTGAGTGACAACCCAGTCTGCATATTTAATTTGCTCGTGCATACATGATATGAAAATATTAAATGTATACAAACGGTTAATACAGTATCACTCAGGAAAAAAGCTGTTCTTAGTAAAGGGTCCTGCCAATGATACTGAGAAATTGTTGGCTGTGACACCTGCACCAAAAAAAAAAAAAGTCCATTTGGACATTAATTGGGACAGTGAACCATCGCATTCCGACTCTGACAAAGAGAACTATAATGCTACATGGTAAAAAGCCTGACGACATGTGTTTTAACAGTTTCGTTTCTTTACTGATTATTAGAATATATTATTATTGCAATAAAACTTGTCAATTACAGATGTTGGTAAACAGTTTACGGTTATATTTACTGTCATATTACAATGTCAGTGCACTTTTTCTTCAGTTGTACATTCAGAGGGAATGCATATTCATGAATGACATATCAGGGGGTGGGTTTTGGGTGGGGCTTGCTACTGCGCATCTGGTGAGGCCCTCAACTACAATATCGCCGCAATCTGTGCATAGTACAAACTGTAGCATCTGTGTGCTACAATGTAGCAATAGTTTGCTACAGTTTAAATCAAAGTTTTTTTTTAATAACTTACATGCTTTAGCACTGTATTCCTTGAGCTAAACTGTAGGAGTTGCTTGTTACAAGTTTAGTAAGCAGTTCCTACAGATTAAGGAAAGAGAAGAGCTTGTTTCTTTTCTATGTTTTTATTACTCTCAGCTGTGAAAGTAGGGATAAAGGTGCATAGATGGGACCTGGTTGTCTCCTGCATTTTAGGAGCATCACATACGATCTCAGACCTCCAGACTATTTTATTATTATTATTATTATTATTATTATTATTATTTTATTTTTTTCCTCCACAACTAGTATGGGGTACCAGATTAGGGAATGGCTCCAGGTGCTGGATGCAGTTATGCCTCTGCAGAGTTGAATCCTGATGCACACCCACTCCCACCAGGAACCCCACTGTGAGTCCGAACATTGTTCACACTTGTGTCGTTGGGCCCTTGTACATAACCTGCATTTCTGGGACTTCAAACCACAGCATTACTGCCCAAATCAGCTTTCTTCAGAGCTTGTCATAGTGCTTTCTACAAGCCTAGGAATACCGAGTTGGACTATTTATTCATCTCCAGGTTCTTTTCAGCTATCTGTCTCACTGCAAACATGAGGTTGGTTGTGCTGCATGCATCTTGATCTATCTCCCATCATAATTTCTACTACTTTGCATGTTCATTTTTCAATTACTCTCTCCAGAACGTTCATGCAGAGTGACAGGAGTTTGATACCTCTATACTGCCCACATATATGAATGTCCTCGTTGTTCATGTGCACTGCCACTGGCATTAGTATGCATATTCTCCAGAAAATCTGGGATATGCCTTTCACTCCATACTGCTATGAATACCTTAACTCACTCACCATCTAGATTATATCTGCCAGAACCTCATCTTAGCCTACTGCTTTCCCTGCCTTCATTTTCCTCAGTGCTCTTCTTACTCCTTCTAGGGTGGGCTCCTCTTCTTCTTTTCACCATAGGCTCTGTCTGGGGCAGGCCAGCTTCTCTGGAGTTTTCTTCATTTAGAAGCCACTGGAACTACTCCTTCCATCTGCCTTTGATGCCCTGTGAACTTGTGAGTAAGTTGTTACTGGCATCCCCTTATTAATGACATCTTCTTATTAAGGGCATCTGATGACCATCTTCTTTATCTTTCTGTCTTTGCCTTACAATCTGAGAGAGTTTCTTTGCACCATTTACTGAATCACTTTACAGAAGCAGACAGAGTGCCTCTGATGTCTTGTTCTTTGCTATTGCATTTGCTCTGTCAGCCAAACAGTACTTCTTCTTAGCCTGGTCCATCTTTTCTATCTCCACTTTTTCTTGCACTCCATCTTTCTATTGTTGAGTTCCTGGACTTCTGCATTCCACCACCAGCCTTCCTTATGTACCTTAGTTCCATACTTGCTCAGTCACATATCTCTTCTATAGTCCTCACGCATGCTGTTTGGTGGCTTTGCCATTATTCTTCAACTCCAACTATCTCCATCTTCTTCTTGAGTTGTTAGAGATCTGAGTCTTTCCTTAAATGCTTGTGCTTTCTCTTCAGTCAACTTCCAGGTCTTCACCCTAGTTTCTGTTGACCTTAGGGCCTTGTAGCTGATTGTGACAACCGATGTCTTAATCTGTGAGTCAGATGTTTCACAGGGGATGATTTTGCGATTATTGATTCTACTGCAATGCCCTTTCCTTATTAGGAGAAAGCCTACCTGAGTTTCATGGTGACCACTCTTGTATGTGATCTTGTGATGGTCTCTCTTGCTGAACCATGTGTTGGCCACCATCACGCTATTTACCAGACAGAGGTCTATTATGGCCTGTCCTTCTTATTCCTTTTGCCCCACTGATGTGCATCCAAGTAATCATCATATCCTGTTCTGTCTGTCTGTCCCGATATGTACATTCAGGTCCCTCATTATCAACACCAACTCGTGTTGTCCTGCTTTATCTAGGAGGTGTTGCAACTGCTGTCTGGATGCACTCTTTTCCTAGCAATCTTAACTCTGCTGTGGGGCATAGGCTGAGATTTTGAATACTGTCCTTTTCTTACATTGGAGCCTGATTGCCATGAGTCTGTCACTAATATTGATAACATCCATGACTGTCTTCTGAAGCTTCTCCCTCACCATAATTCCCACACCATTTGTAGTCTGTCCTCTCCCTGAATAGTAGACTCAGTATCTTAAGCCAAGTGGATTTGCTGCAGTCCCCTTCAATCTTGTCTTCTGGAAACAGAGGGTGTCCAGCTTTCTCCTTTTTGCTCAACAGAGCTATTCCAGGTAAATCAAGCTAGGTAACTGGACACCAGTGTCCAGTAGCTTATTGATCCAGGGCTGCTAGCAGACACACACACACCAAATGCCAAGTAGACCCATCACAACATTAGCATGGGTCCTTGGCATAAGTGAGAATAGGCCAGGTCCTCAACACCAACAAATATTCATGTCTGTTTTAGGAGACATTAGTTATCATGACCAAATAACCAGCAACCAATTTTTACAACATCGAGTGGCTAACCCTGACATAGTATGTAATCTGTAATCCATGTTTTCTTATCTAGTGGATATAGCACCCACACCTGACATCCAAGGCAGTTGGTCTATACAACTCTTCCATCCAATAAGCACCATCTAGAGGCTGTGCTGCTACACACAACTCAGTTTTTGGGTAAGTTTAAGGTGGACATACTCAGCATGTTCTTTGGAGATGGAAGGCACAAAGAGAACATGCAAACTCTAATTAGGCATTGGCTGAAGGCCAGAATCAAACCTTGCACCATGTGTGTGGAAGGCAAAGACCCTAACCATTATGCCAACTATGTAAGCCTATTATGGCCTAAGTAGGTTATTTTCACATATTCCGTTTTCTACCCATCTCCCAAAAACATAATGGTTGGGTGGCTATACTAAACTGAGTAGTCAGATATATATTGTATTTGCCCTTGCCCTGGTAGTCTGGGTTGTGGCTGAAAAGTATTTAAGAAAGACCAGGTTGCTTAAAACTTTAATATGTAAACAAATTATATAAAAGATAAGAAACTCCCTAATCTTGCATCTTCATTATGCCAAATATCTGCAAGTTCCACATCAGTGATTTATGCTGCTAGAATAAGCCCCCCTCTTTGTTTACCCAAAGGATGCGAAGAAAGTATTCTGCTTATAGTGACATTTGCTTAACATTATTTATTCCTGTGGGAAAAGATGGGACTCCTGAAATAAAAAGTTTATCTAACTCTTTATCTTACTGTAGAACAGGACCACACTACTCTTCACCTGTTTCTTAAATCCATTTATATTTACAGACTAAATAAGCATTCTGCAATGTAAAAGTTCAACAAACCAATCTGAGAATCAAGGTATAATACAGTTATCGTCAGATAAAGATATCTCCATTTTGCACCTCAGATATGACTTGATGCCCTGGGTGGGTGAGTTCTGGCTCGCACCGCTTATTTGTAACAAATAGCCAAAGTTCATGTTCCATAAATTCATGAAAGCACTTGTACTAAACAATGCAAAATATGAGAACAAATAAACTATTATTGAATGAACAATTTGACATAAACATTCATGTGCTATTCTGAAAAAAATGACCCACAGCCTAGTCAAGTATAAACAATCCATAAGAAGATATTTGTAAGTAAGAGTAAAGGTATAGCCTAATCATTCTGCTGATAGTTAAGATATGTTTCAGAAAAAAAAAGAAACATTAAAATCCTCTGCTGTGAATTGCACCTAGACAAGGGGAAAGATCAAGCCCCTTTCCAAAGCAATTCATCCCAGTTGTCCTCAAGCCATGTAAATACCAAATTAACCAAATGAAGTATCTCTTAAACAAACTCACAGCAATGAACACATACCTAAGTTCAACAGCTGCTGAGTGTTTACTCTATCATATACCTCTCTCCATATGCACCATTAACTGTAAGAGCTCCTCAAATACCCATCTCTCACCCTCCCCAACAAGTCTGTGTTGCTGTATGTAGCCACCTCCATTCATACTAAGCATGCCTCATATGTGTTGTTTTCCTTCCTTCTCTAGAGAATGCATCCAACCTTTGTGTATTAGGTTTTAGTAACCCAATAAGACTCATTAAGCAGAGGCTGAGACATTAGTTTCTAATTTTATGGGAAAAAAAACAGAAAAATCACAAATTTAGACTATTTGAGTTCTGGAAAAACATAGTATTTTCACAGACCCGAGCATCTTAGGACAGAACACTCATTTACCATAACCTGTATTTATATATATATATATATATATATATATATATATATATATATATATATACATACACACACACACACACACACACACACACACACACACACACACATATATATATATATATATATATATATATATATATATATATATATATATATGGATCCCCTTCTACATTGTGAATTCCACATAACAGAACGTCAGAATGTTGAGAGGAAAATAACAAAAACATACAATCATGAATGGCCAATTTTTATCAGGCAAGGAATACATTACCAGCACAAAATACTCATTTAGAAGCTGTATAGCCTATGCAACTGTTTAAAAGTAGGACTCGTCTACAGGGGTCTTTTGGTAGGTAGATGAAGTCAGATGAAAACCAAAAGAAAATATGTGATCCCACTGTCACATAGTAAGAGAAAATCACATGGTCCTGGTAAATATCATGTGGTCTGCAAGATGCCATGGCCCAACTGAACATTATGTGATCGGCAGGTGGTATGATAAATGATTTAAGGTAGGAATGGTAAATAATAAATCACAACATAGGATGTCACTAATACAAAAATGCCTTTGCCATGCATCACACTGTATAGTATAACACTGGTAATCTATACAGAAGCAAGTCTTTTAGTTGCATTGCACTTCCTTTAAACATTAATACACACAAAAGTGCAGTCTCCCTAGGGCGGCTGTAAGCTAGTTGATCCAGTCAGTTCCTTACAGCCAACATACATGCAAGTGTGACTGTAATAATCAGTCCTAGATATGTGTTGTATAGTTTATTTGAAGTCATTGCATTGCACTGCCAGCATTATCTCATAATTGAAGGATACAAAAAATAATAAATACAGATTTGTCAGATTGCTCAGATACATTCCTGAGTCCTTTAAAGGATTGTACAGTTGAAAATAAATAGGTGTTTTCAGCTGAAAGCTATTGTCAGTCAAATGAATAGAAACACATTTATTTTGCCTTTTTTCATGACAGCTCAAAACATATGAACTCAATGTGCACAGAGGGTCGATGGGGTGATAGTGGTGTTTCTGCTTCACTGTTGACAACAACAACATAAAAGCAGTGTTAATAATGCCATTCTTGGCATGATTGACAATAATGCTGTTGCAGCATAAACAGTAGCAAACACTGCACACTGTTGTGAGACTATTTTAAACAAATGATTCCTTCTCTTGCTGGATGAAATTGAAGCAGCTCTGCCCCCAAATGGCACATTTTATACCTCACACAAACAAGGGCAGAATCTGGTAACAAGGAGATAATAAATTAGGGTATGCAAATATGTTATATCTAACATGTCTATGCTTTTCTGACACACTTGCTTTTCCAGAATTCTCCATAATACCTGACTTTTTATCTGCGACTGATGTCCATTATTAAATTCACTTGCTATGGATTTTCACAGCTGCCTACCCACTATTCCTCTCTAAAAAAGGCATGAGTAAAAAGGTCACACGGGAAAACCAAATGGTTAAAAGTAAAAGTCAAAAAAAAAAGTCATGGGCATTCAGATATGCCATTAAGCTGAAACACCTAATATCCTTAAAGGGTAATTTACATATATCCCATGTTGCCTCTGATTCAAGAGGTTTAAGGCATCACACAGTGGAAATTCTAGCTTTGCTAGATTTTTCTTTTTGTGTTCCCTAAAAAAAAGAACAGATACAGGGAAGAACAAAGTCTGGTAAAGAGCCATCGCAAAATTAGAAAACTTGTCAGTCAAGCCATAAATGGTATGCACCCTGCAATTCACCTATAGAATTGTTAATTTCTCTAACTGCAGTGTGTTTATATATGTCTGCTTCTTGTAAAACTGCATGCACTACCTATATGCCTAAAAATGTTTTTATAGTTTAAATCATTTAATATATGCATTGCTATTGTTGGAACTAATTTTGAAATATTTTAATGTCAGATTCACTTCTGTGTATACAGGAATTCATTTCTGATTTTTTTCATATCTAGCATTATGATTATGCATTATGTACACTGTCATGTGCAATACATTTTAAGCTTTATGTCTGAAATTATGTTTGGTAAAACATTATTTTGCACACCACTGACAGAGCACCAATGAGTACCAATGAAGATTAAATTGTGTTACAGCAGACCTCCTGATACCTTGTATCAGTTTACTTAAGTGCATATATACCTATATGTATTCCTACATACATACATATATGCTATATACACTCACTCATGCAAGCAAATGTCTATGCATACATACATGCATGCATTAATTCATCTATATGCATACGTATTCATATGTCTTAATATATGCCCACCCACATCTATGAATTAATAAATAATTAAACACAATTTTCCTTGCTATGGAAATTCTGTTCCATTCTGTAAGAGATATAAGCAGCCCTGGAGGGTTTAAGGTACTCATTTTATGTATTAGATTTTTAAAAGTCTTCTGAATGAATGCCAACATATTTTCAATCACATCCTTGTTTTCTTACTATGCATCTCTCTCCCATGCAATTTTGCAGTAAATCTGGTTGCATAGCTGCCTGCAAATTTATATGATACTATACAAATCATCTTCCATAATGTACCATTCATGCAGAAAACTATGCAACAGTCCTCAGAACAATTTCCTGGGAGACTGCACTGCTGTGAGATCCTAATGTCAAATAATGGCTCATTATGACAACAAATTGTGTTCTGTTATGTAGCTTATCATGTGCTGAGCTAAATTTGTAAGGATCAAAATACAGTTGTATTATAATTTCAGTAACTGCAGACTTATGTGCAACATGCCTTGTACATTACATCCTTTGATTTGTATGCATGTACAGTTCACAGTCATTGCCTTACAAAACAATAACAAGAGGAACTTTCTAGAATAAATCTGTGTTGCTCATTACCACTGATGCATGAACACTGAATGTGTGAATTAATTCTGACTGTTACAACTGATACCATAATTTTCCAGTGGAAGTGAAGTGAAACTAATTGGGCATTAACTGGGGAGTCTGTCTCTTGGCCTTTCTGCCGACAGGGGCAGCTTCTGACATTCTTATGTCACTTGTGATATTGCTTGTTCTTAATAACCCATTAAAAATAACAGAGTGGGGATGCAAGACACATTTCCATAGCAACTTTTCTTTTCTGCTGAGCCCTCATTTGCACCTTAAGAGCTATTATTTCACCTTTTTAGTGTTTTACAATAATCAAACATATGCAGGTTTTGAATGAGTAACTAACTCTTAAAACATGCAATATAATGTACGTGCTTTAAATTAAGCATGTAGCACAGTGTAGCAGTACTTAGGTAGAACAAGTGGAGCATTCAAAACAAATCCCACACATATATTTTTGGAGTATGACTTAAGCCATATTAACAAAAAAAATCACTATTATAGCAGCTGCAGCATGAAACCAGACTAAAAGAATGTAAAAGAGGTAAAGGAAAGCTATTTATATAGATATGCAAACAAGCCCGCAACCGTTTACTGCCTAAACATTGTAAACAGGCTTCACTGGATATAGGTCACAATGAGTGATATCAGAAAAATAAAATACCTGGGTGTACAGAGAGAAAGGCTGGAATGCCAGAAGAGACATTGGTATTAACCACATGTGAGATCTGACTAGCCAGGTAAACCTGAAGCTGGAGTTCAGTACTATCTCAGTATGACCGTGCTGAGGAAGCTGTGCCTGCCTGTCTGTCTTTCTGTCTATAATAAGGTACAGATTTCACTAAGCAGAAGTCAGACTCTTAAATTATAGTGAATAACCAGTAATGGGAGCAATATATTACAATGTTTGTGCCTTTCGGCTTTTCCCGGTTAGGGGTCGCCACAGCAGAACTCCGGTTCGCTAATGATTGGCAGTTGATTTTTATGTACTGGTTTGCCAGGCCTGATGCACAACCTTCAACAAAGGTACGCCCATTCATGCATGTCTCCACGCAGAAGACAGTCTAGCTGAGAATCGAACCGGGCAGCGTCTTACTGTGAGGCGACAATGCTACAATATGTAATATATTACAATTTCTAGTAATGAGTAATATAACTAGTTACTTTTTCAAAACAGTAACAAAGTAATAATAGTAATATATTACCTTTTTTAGTAACTGGTAACTTAAATGTCCATTACTTTTGAGTTATTTTTGCTTAATCCAGTGGTTCTCAATGTGGGTAATATCACTCCCTAAAGAGCAATGGAAAACATCCAGGGGCCCTGGATAGTATGGATAGTAATCAGATGTTAGGAGGTAATAGAGATTTTGAAGGGGCAATTTGGATACAAAACTACAACATAATGATGGCACAACTCATAGCACATTCATCATAGCTCATTAGAATAAGTCTGGAGCAAAAGTTACTTCATTTTTTTAGCACTGCAAGGAGATGAAAGCTAATGACAACCATACTCCGGCCCTGCCTTGGTACTGTGGAACCCTCACCCACTAACACACCCCCTAACACTGGGACAATTCTAGCCTGCTAGAGATCATATCCTTACCTTGCCATATAATAAATGGCATTGGCTCTCCATCAATTGGAATCAAACTCACCACTCATCAGTTTAACACCCAGCACACCACCCCACTGCACCAAACAGGACTCTTTGGCTGGATCTATGATCAACCAGCTTTTGCCTTGACAATTTTTTGTTATGTTCTATTTAAAAGTCTTTTTGAGTTTTGATTTTTAGTTGCTGAAAATAGACAAAATGCAATTGCTGAAAATAGACAAAATGCAATAGGTTTTTATAGGTCGTGTGCTGCGTGCTGTGCATGGTTTAATTTGTGATTTTCTAGCTATAAAGACTAATCTTCCTCTTTTGGCTGTTGCCATTAGGGGTCACCACAGTGGAACATTGATCTGCAGAACAAGTGGTAGTAGAGGTTTTACAGTGTAAAGCTGCTAGCCCAGTGCTCAACCTTACTCAGAAAGCACACATACAAACCTAGGGCTAATTTAGAATGTCCAGTCCACCTGCAGTATGTTTTGGGAATGTGGGAGGAAACCCATGCAAACACACTGACGGTATACTAACCAAGAATCAAACCAGAGAACCTCTTGCTGTGAGGTGATAGCACTAACCACTGCACCACTGTGCCATCCAGCTGTAAAGACTTGTCTGCTGGAGTTTTTCAACTGTTAAATGCTATTCATCATCATTGTAAGATTGTGTATGCAACTTTAATAATACATGTATATGTACGTGCTTACTTGTGTGAGTAAATCTCAATATTATAATTGATAAACTGTACTTATGTAAAAGTACCACGTTACTTTAGTTAGTAACTAGTAATAGTAATATATTACTTTTTTTAGAAAAGTAATAAGTAAAACTAATATATTACTTTCACTGAAAAGTAACTAGTAATAGTAACTTATTTCTTATATAAGTAACTAGTACAACACTGTGAATAACACAACCTGTGTCATATTATTTTTCCTCTTGAAATTCCTCAGTAAATGGATGAAACATATTAATAATGTCATTGCATTCCTATACACTGTGAAGATGTGTACTGGAATGTGGCAAGCATGTTTTTGTGAGAGGTAGCTCACAGCTGCCCTACAGAGCTATAGACTGCACTTTTGTGTGTACTAATGTTGCAAGGAAGTACACTACAACTAAAAGAGGTGCTTCTGTATAGATTACCAGTGTTGTGCAATACATTACAAGCACAAAATTCTCATTTAGAAAAAAACTCATTTAGAAGCTATATAGCCTGTGCTACTGTTTCAAAGCTTGACTCATCTACAGTGGCCTCATGGTGGGTCGATGAGGTCAGAATCCAGTAAACAAGATTAATCCTAGCACATGAAAACCAAGAGAAAATATGTGATCCCACTGTCACATAGCGAGAGAAGATCACATGGTCCAACTGGATATCATGTGATTGGCAGGTGGTATGCTAAATAATTTAAGCTAGCAATGGTGAACAATACGTCACAACATAGGATGTCACTAATACAAAAATGTCTTTGCCATGCATCACACTGATAATTGTTTATAAAACTGTTTAGGCAAGATGGCAAGCTGCCTCCTGCCATCACCTAGGGTAATACCCTCATACCCCCACAATTTATAGGATCACAGGATCATAGGAGGTTACTAGGCTATTGGCTCTGAGACCCTTATAAGTCTAGCCAAGAGTTTAGTCCATGTTTAGACAAGTCAGCACCCAGAGCCCCTGTCCAGCAGAGACACAGGTGGAATCCCAGGAGTGTATTTTCTGTTTCCCATCCAGTTATCCAGGTTGCGCTTAAAAAGGGATAATTAGGTATTATGCTTGATGTGGAGAGGGAGTTTATTCCACAGATGAGAGAGTCTCTGAGACACAAATCTGTCCCACTAACAAGTCCTATTGATATCACAGACCAGGTTGACGTCGAGCATATGGGTTGCTCGAGTGGAGCTTGACCTGTGGATATGCAGCAGTCCCATCAAGGTGGGGTCTGAGATTGTGTTGTATGCCAGGCAGGGATCATCTCTGAGGAGTATGTATGAAACTGAGTAGAGGGACAGGGCTTTTAGCCTATCTGTGTAGGGTAGGTGTTTGAGGCCCTGGATTCTCCTGGTGAGGAACCTCTGTAGTCTCTCCAGCTGCTACATGCGCTTTGCGAGGTACATGCAGAAGGGGGTATTGTACTCAATAATTGGCATTATAAGGGAGGAATACAGGGATCTTATGACCTCTTTGTCTCTGGATGAGATACCCTTACTTATGAGGAGGGCCATGTAAAAAGCTTTCCGTACAATGGAAGCAGCATGGTGGTCAAAAGTCAGGTTGCTATCAACCTGGGTGCCCAAATCCCTCACTACTGACTGTGTACTTAAGACATTGTTATTAATGTGATAATATGTGGGGACGTCACTCTCAACTTGAGGCCATGTTTCTGGCACCAGTCATTTGTTTGGGTAAGACCCTCTTTGAGGACATCCACATCACTTAGGGAATTGATGACTGCACCCAGCTTGCAGTCATCTGCAAACTCGGTCAGCCATAGCCCACTGGTTTTGGCCTGCACCTCATAGAAGTGTAATTCCTGAATAACAGAGGCCCTAAGACCGATCCGTGGGGTTCATCACTCATTACGGGTCTACTGCTTGAGGTGGCTTCCCCTATTTTGATTAGGTGTGTTCTATCAGTGAGCTGGTTTGCTACCCATCTGGTAACATTTGGATTGATGCCTAGTTGAGAGAGTTTATCTACTATGCCCGAGTGGGGAATAGTGTTGAAGGCTTTGGCCAGGTCAAGGTAGGTGGTGTGCACCATCTTCCCCATGTCCATGGCTTTGGTGACTGTCTCAAAGAAGTCGACCAGATTTAACAGACATGACCTCCTCTTGACAAAGCCAAACTGTGTGGGGTCGAGTGTTTGGAGGTTGTCAATGTCCCTGTTAATGAGGTCCATGATAATCTGTTTCATGGTCTTGCAGATCAGGTTAGTTAGGCTGATGGTTCTATAATTTTCTGAATCTGTGCTGTCCTACACTTGGCTGGGACAAAGCCAATACTCAGGCTTTGGTTAAATAGGGTGCCTAATGGTGCTGCAAGTTCATGCATGAGTTCATGTAGGATGCAGCCTGGAATATTATCGGGTCCCATGGAGGCAGTATTTTTTGCCTTTGAGAGGGCAGTGGTGACCTTTTCCTAGAGATAAGGGATGGGGGGCAGGTACTAGGGATGTCCTGATTTACTGATGGGGGAACAGTGGGTTGAAGTTTTCACTGAATCTGCCAGCCAGTAGATTGGCTATATCTACAGCATTTGTGTATGTGGTGTCCTTGACCACCAGTTCTGAACAGATCTGGGTACTATCTTTGAGACTGTGGACATATGTGAAGAAGGCCTTATGATTGTCTCTAGTAGATGTGACCAATTAGATTTGAAGTTGGCTTTAGAGGATTTCACTAGTGCTCTTATTTGCTTGTTCAGGCTAAGGAGGGATTGCTTCCAATTGGGCACCTGCTTCTTGTTGGTCCTGGACAGCAATTTTTTCCTTTTGTTATAGAGTTTATTTATTGCAGATGTCCACCAGACAGGTTTACTCTTCCTTGTGGAGGATGATTTTGTCCTGTCAGGTATTCCTGATTCCATGCATCTATATAAATGCTTGTATAATACTTTGGTGTAGATTTGGACATTGATGCCAATTGCTACAGTGGGGCTGGGGGCTGTGAAGCTGTTTATACCATCCCTCAGGAGGTTGTATTCAGCCCTGGAGAAGTTTTTTGTTTGACTCTAGCTAGAGGGGGGCCAGGGGAGATGGTGACTTCAAAAGTGACTGCTTTATGGTCAGATCTTACCAGAGAGGCTTATGTTGACTGCGAAAGCTTAAGCCACTGCATATGTACAGAGAAACCACAGATGTGTGTAAGAAGATATAGTAACTAAGCAGTAAATATTGAGATTATTACAGGAAAGATCAGAATGTATAGAGAATGATGGTGTGTAGACAGAGTAATTCCTGACAACCCAAGATGTCATACCGTGCCTGTAAATATTAAACCATTTGGATTATGTGACCTATGAAACCTATAATGCTGAATCCACAGGCACCATACCCTGTTGCTTAACTTATTTATTTTTGCATGAGGATTTCCTCTCTCAGGAAAGAGCCTTAACTCAAAAAGATGCATTTCTCCACAAAGTGCATTTTTTTATTCTGAAGGACAAAACATGAGGTGTTCCTCTGCCCAGCTAACTACTCTCAGAAGAGTGCACCCTCTATAAAGATGGTAGTCTAAACAGATTAAACCCCACAGGTCAATTAAGAAGTTGTAAGGCAATTATGATTCACATAAGCGGATTTTAGTTAACAAGAATTACATTAGGCTCAGAAACTCCAATCTGAATATTTTAAGGAACTCAGGGCTCTTCGCAGGGCTCTTGCATGAAAGGACAGCATAAATTTAATTTGACTGGCATTGTAGTGTATAATTGCACTCTTCCCTGCCTCAATACTCAAAATGTATGATTTTAAGATGCATACAATAATTTCTGTCTTAGATATGATGAAGTCTCAGAAAAGACAAAATTGATGATCTTGACAATATTTTTTTATACCTCAGTGTAAGTCCATTCTTTTCTGGTCTTCTGGGAATAGTGTTCTAAAGAATTCTATTGGAAACAGCAGATTTAACTTTTGATTAAACAATTAATACATATAAAATAAAGCCCCTGACTGAATCTCTTTGCTTGATTTGCATTTGTCCTGGTTTTCTTCCTTTGTGGATATAAAACAAGTTGGATTAGATTATGGTTTGATACACTCTAAAGACCTTTCTTCCCCATTAGAACCTGATAATACAAATCCTACCATATTCAGTTATTTCAAACTCACTTTATTTTAACAGACTATAGCAGAAACAGAGTACATACTAAACAACTATGGTCTAAATTAGCTTGCAACAGAAGCAGACAGAGCAAACTATGAAACTGGAAAACATTCCTTACTAGACTTAGTGCTAAGCAACAAAGTATCAATAACCATACCACAGTCACATTCCAGTATTCAAGAAAATTACCTAAACACCACGCACCATTAAAAACCAATCCCTCAGGGTTAGATAAAAATAAAAGTTCAATGTGAAACCTAAAAATGAAAATTGTCTATGGGTGGGTGGCCTAATGGTTAAGGTGTTTGCCTTACAAACACAAGGTGTAGTGGGTTTGAGTCTCACAAGGGATAATCGGCTAGGCTTACAATGGCTCGCAAGGGCAGTTAGCCTAGTACTAACCTATGAACCTATAATGCTATAAAACAATTACCCCAGTTACCGCATTACAGTTAAACAAAATAATGTACACCTTTACAGACAAGAACTTCCCCATTAAAATCCAGAAACACATAGGAGGTAATTAACAAATAAGACTGATAATAAACTTAGAACAGTCATTAAGTACATACATTCATCATGGTCTCTGAAGAAATAAAACCAGTTCCATACAATACAAGAGATGTTTCCAGCCTTTGCAAAACAACAAGAAAGG
Source organism: Protopterus annectens (assembly GCF_019279795.1). NCBI lineage: Eukaryota > Metazoa > Chordata > Ceratodontiformes > Protopteridae > Protopterus > Protopterus annectens. The sequence continues at coordinate 597,731,973 of NC_056736.1, forward strand.
AAGTAAACTGCCTACATCCGGGATTAAGAAGCCAAACAGTTATGTACCTCATTCTATTCTGCTTTCAAGGGCACACACTTCTCAGTAAATCAAAAAATGTACAACACATCAAACTATACTGTGCATTATTTGTTATGTAACAGACTTACAAAAATAACCAGTACTCTAGCTAGGGAATTTCAAACAAAAGCACAAAGAACCAAATTAAGTGCACATAACTCACAGCACATTGGAATCTACAATGCAGATAATCCCTGGAATAATACCTTTCAACTTTCTATGTCCAAAACGTGGAACATTAAGCCTCACAATTTGAAACAAATGGGCAAAACATAGAACACTTACAAATAATGTCAACACTGATCTAACAGCATGGTAAACAAGAGTTTCTTCGCACTTACAAAAAGTTCTTTTGATGAAGTAATATGACTCCGTATTATTTGCCCTGGTTATTTGTTAAAATCTTGACAATGAATGTGTAAATTCCATTTCAGTATGGGATAACATGAAATATGGACTTTTTAAGATTCAAAAGGAGGAATATTCCTCATGATGAGGTACAATTGAGATGTATGCCTGCAACTCTTCATTTTTCTAGATGGAAATCAGGCACTGTCACTCCACAATATCCCATAAATATATATATATATATATATATATATATATATATATATATATATATATATATATAAAAACATGAATCATATACAGTGTTGGTTATTAACTTGTCATTAATGCAATAAATAGTTCCTAATGTATGAAATGGTACAATAGCCATCCTAATACAAAAAAATCTAAATCCAAATCCATCACAACTGGATGACTTTTCTTAAATTTCTGCTATCCTAGCCTCTAGGAAAAAAATTAGGATAACAGCTGCAACAATTTTAAACAAATATGGTACAGTAACAGTTGATGTTAAGTTGTCAATCTCGCCTTCATTCTTGCTGGATGGGTTCGGAGCCGATCCTCGGCTCCACTGCACTTGCTAAGCTCGAGAGTCACTTTTACCAGCTCGAGGCAGCCCCATATCCCATGATGCAAGGTGGTATATACCCAGATCTCGTTTGATGCTTCGTTGATGAGGTACTCCTTTTGCCAGCTCATGGTAAGTAAATCTTTTTACTGTTGTTAGACTCCCCAATCCTAGTTTTTCTTAATTATTTTAGTATAATTGTTATCTGTACGGAGATTTGTAGGGTCTCTAGTCCATTTTACCCATTTTCCCTACTTGTTTTATTTAGTCAGGCCTTCTTTCCCTACCCATCCCTTTCTGTCAGGGTGTGTGTGTGGGGGTTAATATATTTTCCCCTTTATATTAAAATTTAAAAAATTTAAATTTAAATTTCTGACTGGGACTGTGTGAGTCTGTGTCTGTGTACTCACTATGTCAAAGGAACAGAGGGTCTCAGACTTCAAGAAGTGTGACTCGTGCTGTCAGAAGATGTCTCTGACAGACGGTCACACTTCTTGTATCTACTGCCTGGGACCTCTCCACCTGCAGGACTCCTGTGCTATCTGTCACTCTTTCAGCCAGAGAGTCCTGCAGGAAAGGAGAAACAAATTAATATTGAGAGGACTTCTTAAACCGGAGGGCTCCCCAGCTAAATCGGCTCCGGGCAAGCCCTCTAAGACCACCAAGGCCCAGGCTTCTGTTTCTAAGCCTTCGGCCTTGGCTCCGACTCCTTTGGAGTTGAGATCGGCTCCGGCTGGAGCCGATCCTATTTTGGCTAAATCTTCGGCACTGATGGCTATCGGTGCCGACACGTTGACTGTCACATTGGTGTCGGCTCTGACTGGCTCCAACCACCATGTGACTAAGGCTTCGGTATCGGCGCCGACCGACTCCGATACCATTATTTCCTTGCCTGTATCAGCTCCGGCCGGAGTCGATACATCCTTGACTACACTAGGAGCCGAAAAGTTGCCGGCTCCGTCTGGAGCCGAGGGTTCGTCGGCTCCGATGGTTCCTTCGAGGAAGAGGTCCAGGTCTCCCTCTTTGGAACCGATACTGTCGGCTCCGACCTCTCCTCTTCTTTCAGAGCGGAGCCATCGGAGCCGATCATCTAGGTCTTCCAGGCTGTCAGACCATGATTTGGAGAGAGTGGTAAGCAGATTGTTAAAATCACAGGCACTAGCCCAAATGCTTCATAGTCCATCTCAACAGGCGACTATTAGTCCACACCCTCTTCAAGTTCCTCCTTCAACTCTACTCCAGAGTTCGGAGCCAGAGTCTATGGGAATAGTTACTGCTATTGCTGCGGGGCAGATACCTCCCCTTTCTGCTCCTTCAGCTTCTACTCTTATCTCCTCCTCTAGACCTTCCTTGGAGGGATCCGCTGGTCGGGCTTCCCTGGTCTGCTCCGAGGGGGTGAGTGGCATCGGACCCTTGTCTGACCCTGCTCTTCCCCTCGGGGCTTCGGCCTTGGTGAGCTCGGCTCCGACATCTGCCTCGGAGCCTTCCCTTCGTGGGCCGAGTCCCTGTTTCTTTGAACGGGTCTCGGATCTCCCGGGGAGCCTTGAGGTGTTGAGAGTGTGCTGGCCCTGGGCTCAGTCAGCAGTCTATTCCTTTAGCTCCTCCCTTTACGGTGCCTGTAGATATCTCTCCCCACTCTCTTGCTCCCGGACCGAGAGATCCACCGCCACAGGTTTCCCCACTGGAAAGAACCCCCTCTTCCGAGGATTCTCCTGATCTGTCAGGAGATCCTCCGCGCAAGAGGACTTGTAAGAGGAAGCACCTGGACTCCCCTGAGTCTACTACTTCAGATACTGACTTAGATGAGTCGGAGGGGTCCCCAAGATCCCCCTCTGAGGATGTCTCTTTTTCAGACATCCTAGAACTCCTAAAACAGAGGGGAAACTGGCCCTCCATAAATCCCTCCGAGGATGAGTCGGTATACCTAGAGGCATTCGGATCTCGACCCTCCACCTCCTGGGTGTCTCCGCCTTTCGACCCCCTCATGGAGGTAATAGCTCGGAAGGCATGGGCATCTCCTGATTCCATAGAACCAGTTCCTAGGAGGCCTTCTAAATTTATTACAGCCCCTTCTGAAAAGCAATTCCTTACAAAAGGTGTCCCTGTTGATGCCATGGTGGTGGCGGCCGCCACTAAGAAGGAACTTGCAGATCCTTCCATACCAGTCCATCCTCCTAACAAAGATTCTAGGACCATGGACAGGTATGGTAAGCGGATGTTTTCCTCAGCGACAGGGGCGGCTCGTGGCATAGGGCTGCCGGACTGCAGCCCCCTCAAAAATTAAAAAAAGAAAGAAAAAAAAAAGAAAATAAAAGAAATTATTTTTTAAAATTCGGATTGGCATGCATAGACCGAGTCCCGACTTATCGGTCTATCGCATGCTCAAGGTAGCGCCGCCCCATAGGGGACACAAGACGCCTGTGCACTTTTACAGTGCACAGACCTGGGATTATGGGACGCGTCCGACTGCAAGAGGAGCAGCAGGGACTCGGGACAGAGCCTTAGGGATCCTCGGCCGGGAAGGAGCATTGGGATCTGCGGTCTTCAGTGTTGCGCGGGAAGGATGTATGTACGTTAACCGGATGTATTCATTCAGGTAAGGTGCTTTTTAATTTACAGTGTGTGTGTGTGTGTGAAAATGCCCCAGGTGCTTATGGTGGTGTGGTAGGGAATGCCTCAGGCTTGAACCCTGTACCCTGTATGCAGGTGTTAAAGACTTGAGTTCCCTACCCACCACCATTTGTAAAAAAATTTCAGATTTTTGCCTCATATTCGATCTGATCTGTTCCTCATAATATCTGTGGTTTGTAAATGTTGCCATGCTTGATATTTGATGGTGTAGTAGTAGCATTGTTGCCTCACAGCTGCAGGCTCTTGGGTTTGATTCTTGGCTGGGGTTCCTTCTTTGTGGGGTCTGTATCTTCTCCCTGTGTTTGTGTGGGTTTGCTTTTGTGTCCTCCCATGTTACAAAGACATGTCTGCATTATTTCTTCCTGGGCCTCTGCTGAAAATTGTTTATTTGTTCCAAGTCAGACTGTCCTGATTAAAAAATGTTAAATAAAATTGACAGGCATTTGAATTTCAGACTTAAGGGTTTCTGAATGTTTAATTCCTTGCATTTGATGGTGCAGTGGTAGTATTGTTGCCTCACAGCTATAGGTTTTCTGGTTTGATTCTTGGTTGGGGTGGCTTCTGTGTGGAGTCTGCATCTCCTCCATGTGTTTGTGTGGATTTGCTCTGGTGCCCTGCCATTTTACAAAGACGTGTCTGCAGTTTTAATCCCTGCTGAAAATTGTTTTTGTTCTGTCCGCAGTAAAATTGACAGGCATTTGAATTTCAGACTTCAGGTTTCTGAATGTTTAATTCCTTGCATAATTGATGGTGCGTGGTAGTATTGTTGCCTCACAGCTATAGGTTTTCTGGTTTGATTCTTGGTTGGGGTGGCTTCTGTCTGCATCTCCTCCCTGTATTTTTGTGGATTTGCTCTGGTGCCCTGCCATTTTACAAAGACGTGTCTGCAGTATTAATCCCTGCGTCTCTGCTGAAAATTGTTTTTGTTCTGTCCGCAGTAAAATTGACAGGCATTTGAATTTCAGACTTCAGGTTTCTGAATGTTTAATTCCTTGCATAATTGATGGTGCAGTGGTAGTATTGTTGCCTCACAGCTTATAGGTTTTCTGGTTTGATTCTTGGTTGGGGTGGCTTCTGTCTGCATCTCCTCCCTGTATTTGTGTGGATTTGCTCTGGTCCCCTGCCATTTTACAAAGACGTGTCTGCAGTATTAATCCCTGCGTCTCTGCTGAAAATTGTTTTTGTTCTGTCCGCAGTAAAATTGACAGGCATTTGAATTTCAGACTTCAGGTTTCTGAATGTTTAATTCCTTGCATAATTGATGGTGTGGTGGTAGTATTGTTGCCTCACAGCTATAGGTTTTCTGGTTTGATTCTTGGTTGGGGTGGCTTCTGTGTGGAGTGTGCATCTCCTGCCTGTGTTTGTGTGGATTTGCTCTGGTGCCCTGCCATTTTACAAAGATGTGTCTGCAGTTTTAATCCCTGTCTCTGCTGAAAATTGTTTTTGTTCTGTCCGCAGTAAAATTGACCGGCATTTGAATTTCCAACTTCATGTTCTTCAGAATACATAGTAGCACAACCTTTTTTTTTTTTAGCAATTTTCAAGTTTATAAGATGAATATTTTAAATTTGTCCCTATTTTTGGGACTGTATTCCCCCATTATTGGCTTTGTCCAGGTTTTTGTGCTAAGGTTGACAGCTATGGCAAGAACTGAATTCACTGAATATGTTTGAGGGCTGTATTCCCTCATTACTGGGTTTGTCCAGGTGTTTTGTACTAAGAGGTTGACGGCTATGGTGAGAACTGAATTCACTAAATGATAGCCATTTAAGTTTCAGTCTTCCTCTTTTACAAAGCAGCTGATGTGGCGTAGTGGTATGTTACTCTGACTGTTTTTTGCTCAGGGACCTTGGCAGTAAAATATATGGTGGCAACACAACATTTTATTCTAGCAACTTTCCAAGATTATACAAGCAATGTTTAATGTGTCCCTGTTTTGGGCTTTGACCCCCAATACATTTTGGCTTTTCCAGTTTTCTTGAGCTGCAGTTGAGATGCAGTTGAGTATTGAGTAGATTTTACAAGGAACTGAGAGCTGCAGGGGAATAGAAGTTTAGTGCTTTGTCAAGTTAATACTATAGCACAACAGGCTGTGTACTTGCTATTGATGCAGAAGGTTGTGGGTTCTACTCCCACAAGGGGTAGATGCTGCCGTACTGAGAATGTTCTCCTTGGTGAAGATACTAACTATGAGTTCGTTATCAGTTTGCCATCCATTTCCTTTTGCAATATTATTACTAGCTTATCATTTTTTTAATGTAATATAGACAATTTATTCCTGCGGGGCAACAGACACTTTATTTTTCGATGAAACCATGAAATATAAAGGTGATTGCTAGCAGCAACCACTTCATTAGTTACAGATTTCTTTAATGTGGAATTATTTAGATGACTGACTTCAGAGATTGTGCATATTTACTGATAATGGACTGTAGAATTGTGCATATTTACTGATAAAGGTGGACTGTAGAATTGTGTATATTTACTGATAATGGTGGACTGTGGAATTGTGCATATTTGCTGATAATGGTGGACTGTGGAATTGTGCATATTTACTAATAATGGTGGACTGTGGAATTGTGTATATTTACTAATAATGGTGGACTGTGGAAGTCTGAGTAGACTTTCTTATGATAAATGTTCTCAACTGGGCAGTTTTGCCATTATGGGTGCATATGGTTTGTTTCATTGCTTACTGGAAAAAATGTTCAAAACAAATTTAAAACATCCTGTAACAAGTGTACTGTATTGTACAAGGAATATAATTTTAGTACAATGAGGAAGGTGTATCAAAGAGCATATGTATGTTTCATATGCAAGGAGCCTATGATTCGAAAACAGCCCAAAATTAATCTTTATCTGCCACTGGCAAAATGTATTTTCTTTGAATGTGGGTTTCAATGCTGTTTCAATGAATGTGAGTTTCAAGGGCAGAGAAGTTTTAATGCTAAGTTTTCACTGTGAGACTGCATTGCTTTGTTTAACAGATGACTTAGTGTTTGTGCTGTAAAATACAAAATAAAACTTTCAAATGAAGTCCAACTCATCATAGAAGTAAAGCAGTATGCACATTAGTGTTTATGGTAAATGGAGTGAAATAGCCAAGTATAATGGTTCATTGGAATGGCTGCAGAGGCTCCATTCAACCATTGTTTTGTCAGGGGGGGAAGGGCAGCAAACTCAGACAGGCCCAGCTGAACTATACCTACCAACTGTCCAGATTTTCAAAGAATGAATAGATTTTTGCTTCTTATTTTTGGTTTGTTCATAAAATTTGTAGTTTTAATTCCTAAATGATTTGCCAGAAGTCACTCTAAGTTTCAGACTTCATAACCTTCAGAAAAATGCATGTTAAAGTAAGAGCTGTTGTATCAACTGTCTCAATTTATACAAGAGCAATTTTAGTACTGTTTATATGTGCCCCAATATATTTGGCCTTGTTCTGATTTACTGCATTAACAGGTTGAGAGGTACATGCAAATAAATTGCTTTATAGAATTAGGCATAGCCAACCTCTCAACTGTCCCCAATTTTTGGCTCAAAATGTTGCTCTTCCCCCTTATAATCCCTCCGCAAAATAGCAATTTTGGAAGAAAACATGGAGGGTTTACAATTAAGAAATAACTGTAATAATCAAAGTTATAGATTACTTGAAATGCATGTAGATTCTTTTATTTTGTCAGCTGCTCAAGGTAGCAGTACTAATATTAAAGTGTCCCTTCTTTGACAGGTAGCAGCTGTATTGTGTGTCTATTTTATATTTTGCATCAATTTTTGTCCATTTTTCATAAAATTGTGTTTTTGGCAAATTAGTGACATCACTAAAGACTGAAGTTAGAAAATGACAGACATTTGAGTTTCAGATTTTATACCCTTCAGAAAATTCATACTAATGCAAGACCTATTCTATTATCTTTCTAAGTTTATTAGAGCAATATTTAAAATTGTCCTTATTGTTGGGCCTTTGTCCCACTTCTGTGTATGGCTTTGTCCAGATTTCTTGCTCTTGAGGTTGAGAGGTATGACAAATGTGTCAGGGCCATCACAGTCAGCCAGTGAGATTTCAAATTGTGACATGCTTTTTGCACCCCACTCCCCCATGTAGTGACTCTGGATGTGTCCAAGCAAGGCAAGGAGTAGTTGTATCTACCTTGGATGGGGAGGACACACTGCATAAGTACTACAGTGGCTTTTCATCTGTCCTTGATTTTGCAGAATGGTCTGGTTTCTGTCATATTTTTGTACTGTTGATTTATGCTTTATTACTCAAAGTGCCTGTTGCTCTGTGTTTTTAAGTAGCAATGCTTTAATGACCATAAGGTAAGCTTGTCTGAGATCGTAAGATGCAAGTAAGCTTTAATAAGCATACTGTTAAAGAATTGCCAACATTGAAAGCCTTTCTGTTGTTGCCATGCAGAGAATACTTGACTAGATAATGTATAAGCCTTGGGTATTAAAGGACAGGATTCCATTATTTTAAAAAGCTCATTACACTTGTTGGAGACTTCCAGTCATCTCTACAGACTTTACCCGTAAACTAAACAGAATGCCAATCATGTGTGGTCCATAACCTGTACAGTAATCCTTTAAGCAATGTATCCTGAGCTTGTTTCTTGTTTGCTTTTCATTTTTTTACTTTTATCATGTTTTCCCCATGAAACAAGTTGTCAGGCAGCAGGTCTTTTTGGATAAGAAACATTTTTACAAGTGGGGGCATCACATAGATTTCTACTTTCAGCATGTTGCTTGGTACTTTAATAAAGCTGAATATATTATAATTAGAACTGCAGTGCAAGGAGAAGTGGTTTGAGTTGAGTGCTTCTGGTTTTTCTTATACTTGATTTTGACTGGCATTCCAGTAATGTATTTAAAAGTAATTTATTTTTCATGCCTCACAACCTTTTGTTTCCATCTAGATATTAAGTAAGCTGTCATGCAGCCAATGCATTGAAATATTTGTATTCTTCTACACTTATTTTTGTCTTGATTGGACTTTCATAATGATGGTTTGCCACCCAGGGCAGCGTATTTAATTAAAGTTAGTTTTTTGTGGTTTTGTGCATAGCTCCTCCCCTTTATGGTTGACCACACCCCTTCCCTTTGACCCCACCCATTCAGCGTCTCCTGCAGCCCCCCTGTGATTTGAAGTCACCAGCCGCCACTGTCAGCGACCTTTGCTATGCGTTCGCTGAATTATTTATGTCACTTCAACAGACTTCAAAGGGACATCCTTAAAGAATTAGGTGAAGTACTACAGGATCCTACAGCTCCAGGGGCTCAGGACAAGATTGTTTCTCAGCTAGGAATCCTTAACTCCATAGCCAACTCCTCCATGTGGCTGATTTCGTATTCAGCAGATGGAGCCAGTAGAGCTGCAGGGACAGGAGTGGCTCTTAGACGTCAGTCCTGGATGCGGCTCTGTAATTTTGCAGATCCCTTTAAGGCGTCCTTCACAAACTCTCCCTTCGATGGATCAACATTGTTTGGTCCTCAGCTGAAGGATACGTTGACCAGGTGTGAGCAAGACAGCAAGACTCTCTCTGCCGTAGGAGTCCATTTTTCCACCCCTTCTAGGCCTTACCCTAAAGGACAGAAGGGCGGAAAGATGTGCTTCCATAAATCTCAGGGAGTCACGCCAGACACACATGGTCAGTTTACCCCTAGAGGCAGAGGGGGTAATAATAACAGATGCTGCCTTAGGGGCAGAGGGGGTCCACAAAACCAGGGAAGCAGAGAGCCTCTCTCTGACAAGCCCTTCCAGCATCCCTGAGGTGTTGCCCGACTGTCCATCCTTGGAGGCAGTCGGGGGAAGATTATCGCCTTACCCAGAAGCCTGGCGTTCCCTCTCCCAAGACAAATGGGTACAGTCGATCATATCCGAGGGTTACAAGATTCCTTTCGAGGAAACTCCCTTCACTCACAAAAATTCCCTTCCAGATGTTCCACCCGGTCTAAGGGAAATCGCAAAATTAGAAGTATCAAAGCTTCTACACAAAAGGGCCATTCAGCCAGTTACAACAGACCATTCAGAGCCCGGAATCTACTCAAGGTTCTTTTTGGTTCCCAAAAAGACGGGAGATTGGAGACCAATATTGGACCTCAGCAGGCTCAACAAGTCTGTGAAAAATACAAGATTTCGGATGGTCACACTTCAATCGATTTTGCCCTTCCTGGGCAAAGATAACTGGATGTGCTCAACAGACCTTCAGGATGCGTACTATCACATAAAAATCCACAGACGCTCCAGAAGGTTTCTCCACTTTCGGCTGGGGTCCAGTCATTTCCAATTCAGAGCCCTGCCCTTTGGTCTCACTACAGCCCCCAGAGTGTTCACCAAGTGTATGGCAGTGGTCACGGCTCACCTGAGACGTCAAGGATTCCAGGTGTTTCCGTATCTCGACGACTGGCTCCTCTCAGCCACCACCAGGCATCAACTTCTCCAATCCAGAGATTACACCCTAAATCTCTGCACTCACTTAGGAATTTCTATCAACTACAAAAAATCCTCCTTATTGCCCTGCCAGTCTATTACTTTTATAGGCGCAAATTTAGACACTGTCCGGATGTCAGCAAACCTCACAAGCCACAGAATCCTAGATATCCGAAACCATGTGCGGATCATCCTTGCCAGCAAAAAGGTGCAAGCCAGACTGGTCCTAAAAGTATTGGGCCTCATGGCAGCTGCCATTACTCTTCTTCCTTTGGCCCGCTTTTACATGCATCTCCTTCAATGGATGTTGTTCACCCAATGGTCCTACCAACAACTCCCCATGCGTCACCGAATTCTGGTGACACAAACTTGCAAAAAACATCTATCCTGGTGGATTTCTTCTCCCCAGGTTCATCAGGGCAGACCCTTGTTTCCTGGCCCGGTAGCCACAGTCACTACGGACGCCTCCTGATCGGGTGGGGGGGTCATTATCAGGGCAGGATGGTTCATGGGACATGGCAACCGTTCGAATACCACCTGCACATAAATGTCCTAGAGATGAGAGCAGTGCTTTTAACGTTGCAAGCCCTCAACGGCTTTCTTCCCTTGGGAACAATTGCAGTTCACATGGACAACATGTCCGTATTGTGGTATATCAACAAGCAGGGCGGAACCAAGTCCTACCCCTTGTGTCGAGAAGCTCTCAGACTTTGGCAATGGGCGATCTCCTCTCATCGGTTTCTGGTAGCAACGCACATCCCTGGGAAAACCAACATTTTAGCGGACAGATTGAGCAGAGCTATTCTCATGCCTCACGAGTGGTCTCTCAAACAATCTATAGTGGAGGAGATTTTTCAAGAATGGGGCCACCCATGTTGCGATCTTTTTGCTACTCCCCAGAACAGCAAATGCCCAGACTTCTTCTCTCTCTTCCCACTTCCAGGCCATCCCCCCAGAGATGCTCTTACCTAAGATTGGCCCCAGGGACTTCTTTATGCCTTTCCTCCCTTTCCTTTGATACCACAGGTACTCCAGAAAGCTACCGTTTTGAGAGCCAAAATGATTCTCATTGCCCCGTATTGGCCTCGACAAATTTGGTTACCATTCCTCCATCATCACCTCTTGGCACAGCCGTGGCATCTGGACCCAGTGCCAGATCTTCTGATCCACCAATCGGGTCAGCTGCATTGGTCCATTCCTTCTCTAAACCTCACAGCTTGGTTGCTCCACTTCCTTCCTTAGCCAGGCTTCCTATGATCTCTAACCCTGTTAGGGATATCATAGTGACTTCCCTTAAATCCTCTACTAGAAGGATTTACACTAGCAAGTGGAAACGTTTCTCCCTTTGGGCAAAATCAAGGAATATAGATCCCTTTACTGCCCCTGTTCATGCAGTTTTGGATTTATTAGCGGAAATCTTTAATTCGGGTTCTTCATCTTCCACTGTCAAAGTTCAGTTAGCTGCGATCTCGAACTTTCATGTCGGGTTTGCAGATCACAACATTATGTCCCACAGGCTTTGTAGAGCTTTTCTAAGAGGAGTCGTTCTCCTTAAACTTCCTGTCAGGAGTCCTCCTCCTCAATGGGACCTAAATCTAGTGCTGACATCCTTAATTCTTCCTCCCTTCAAGCCAGCTGTTTCATGTTCACTAAAGTTTCTTTCATGGAAGACACTCTTCCTTGTTGCTATTACCTCGGCTAGGAGAGTGTCAGAACTTCATGCCCTCGCTGTTCGTCCCCCATATTTGGTCTTCCACAAGGACAGAGTATCCTTGAGAACTAATCCATCCTTTTTGCCCAAGGTTGCTTCAAAAACAAATTTAAACCAATCTATTGATCTCCCTGTATTTTTCCCCAATTACTCCAACAGATCGGAACAAAAATTACATTATCTTGATTTTCACCGCCAACTCAGATATTATTTGGACAGAACAAAACAATTCAGAAATTCTGATCAGCTCTTTCTTTATTATGCTGAAAATAAGAAAGGCCTTCCTGTTTCCAAAGTGACCTTGTCCAGATGGCTTTCTTCCACCATTTCTGAAATCTATCAACTTAGGGGCAAACAGCTATGCTCAAAACCAAAGGCACATTCCACCAGAAGCTTAGCCACTTCCACAGCTTTTCAGGCTAGACTTCCCTTAGATACTATTTGTGCAGCAGCCACTTGGGCCACTCCTCATACCTTTGTTTCTCATTACAATTGGATTTGGCCACCAGGGATAGAGCCAGTTTTGGTTCTACGGTTCTCAAGAGTCTGTTCCATTGAGCCACCCAGGATAGAGGTGCTAGGGACGCGGTCCCATCCAGCAAGAATGAAGGCGAGATTGACAACTTAACATTTAGAAGTTATGTACCTACCATAACGTTCCATGTTAGTTGTCTTCTCTCGCCTTCTTCTTGACCCTCCCTCCTGCCCCTTGCCTAGACAGACTTTGATCTCCTTGTCAGGAAGATTGCTTCTTTGGCCAGTTAGTTATCTGGGTTCCCATTATAGCCCTTTTGTTTAGGCTAATTGCTCTTCTTTCCTTAGTGGAAAGTTTTTGTGCTAGGTGTTTTCCTATAAGTACCAAACGAGATCTGGGTATATACCGCCTTGCATCATGGGATATGGGGCTGCCTCGAGCTGGTAAAAGTGACTCTCGAGCTTAGCAAGTGCCGAGTCGGAGCCAAGGATCAGCTCCGAACCCATCCAGCAAGAAAGAAGGTGAGAGAAGACAACTAACATGGAACGTTATGGTAGGTACATAACTTCTAATTATCAGTGTGGCTACTAAGCCATTAATTTTGCACGAATGTGGGCTCAGAGCTACTAAGTCTTCACCGATCAGACTGGAAGCGTTGATACTATACATCATTCTTTCGTTCTCAAAGTGATACAACAAATAGAAAGAAGGGAATCCCACTCTGTTGCCTTGATATTACTTAGCAAGTAAAAACCAAGTATAAATGTACAAGTGAACTGTCTATGCCACATTTAATCAACACAGAAGTCCCACAAGAGTTAAACTTGGATACTTACTTTTCATCAAATATATCAACAGTTTACTATCCCTCACACAAAACTTTAAAACTTCCTTATACTTAGATGATTTAGTAATCTGATGAAAACTGAAGTACATCACAACTATAAAATAAAATAAAAGAACTGGCAAAAAATGTTTATATTATGTAATACAATAACTCCAAACCATACACTAATACTAAACAACAACGACAATAGAAAGAAAATGGGTCTATATTACATCAGACTCACAGGAGTCCAAACATTGTAATATCGAACTCAAATGTTCAAAATCCGAAAATAGCAAAGCACAGCACCATTTTTTACCAGGAAAAATCAGTGGGCGTTTTGCTATTTCCTCCACTGTGGTGCGATCTTGGAGTTGATATATTTAAGTAGGGGGGGTGTGGAGGGCAAAGCCCCCCACATTAGATTAAGTTTAAAGTGTACTCGTTTTTTTTTTGTACCAGAACAGCGATTTTTTTTCCCTGGGAAAAAAATCACTGTTCTGTGTTTTCGTAATCCTTGGGTTTCGAACTTCATGGTACGATATTACATTGTTCAAACTCCTGTGAGTTCAAAGATGTAATATAGACCCCAAGAAAATATATGATCTCTGGAATTTTATAAAGGCCTGAGCACAAGCTTTTCTATCTGGTATACAGAATATTGTGATTACTCATATTTGGAAAGGGTTTGTTTTTCCAACTATCTAGGAAGAAACCTTTATTCTACTCTTGGCTTTAGAATATGTAAGAATGACCTCAAAACCAGAGTAATTTAGCTGACAGCAATGTCAGGGAAGATGTCTATCTTCCTCTGCCCTGAGTCACAGACTTCTATAGGCAAAAGAATTTTACCACACATGAAATCCAGTTTATCAGTCTTTTCAACTGTCTTAGCCCAGAATCTTTCTCCACTCCAAACACTAGCAAACAAGTTATACATTTATTATGTTTACACCTAAAACAGAACACCACTCTCATATCATACAAAAGGCCAACTACCTACAAATTAAAGCATTTACAGGACAGTTAGTATTCATTTTACTGCACAAAATCTCAAAATATGGACAGTTGTTCAATCCTTGATAGTAAACTTTACCCACAACATCCTAGATATGCTTTGAGATCAGATCAAGAATGAAAACAAAGAATTCTTATTTATATGTTTGTTTGCTGGTTTGTTAACTGGTTAGGTAGGCAGAGTCATGACTCTTTTCAGCCATAGCATGGGAGACAAAATTTCATAAATGTTCCAATATTATTGTTATAAAGAAGGGGAAAAAGTTTCATGGTATTATGTTAAGGCTTATAATAAGACATCAGTAATTTAACATAAGTTGAAATTTAGCTCAATTCAAATATGTTTCACAAACAAAACATGCTACAACAAACTGAAGACAGCTGTAACAAAATGTAGGTGTGTAATAGAGATATGCCCCTGGATTTACTAATCTTCTGTGCAGGACTAGTTTAGTCCTGCACGGAAGTGGCCACTTAAGAGCAGGATGGCAGCATGCCATGCATAGTAATGAAGGTGCGCTGCCCGAGCTCCCAGGCTTACACGGAGCATGTACGAGTGCAGGGGGCATGTCTGACAGCAGAGCTCTCAGAATAAACACGCATGCATAATGTTGAACAGCAGAAAGTGGAAATAAATGAGTGAGACCACTCATAGGTGTCCACATATCCCCACCAACAGTCCCCCATGTGTACAACTGCAACAGGACATAAAAATCAAAAGAAGAAACCCCTGTATTGTTGTCTAAAACTCCAAGTACAGCTAACCATAGGTGTGCGGGTGTGCCCATTGCTTAGCTACATTGAAAGCAGCCTAAAAGGCTGAAGAGGGTAACAAGGACAATATATGCAAATGAAGCATCTCAGCAATAGTGTAGTGGGCAGAGCATTTGCCAAACTAGCAGCCAGTCCCAGATCGAGTCCTAGTGCAGCACAATCTATTTTACACGGCAAAGCATGGTATAAGCAATATTTGTATTGCAAAACCCACTAAATAACATACATTTTTAAGAACTGGAGTACTGTAGGAAATGCACATGTGAAGAGTCAGTATCATACTGAATAAGGCAGCAGTAAGGCAGCAGTAAGGAGGTGTAAACACAGATAAGTAGTAGTAAGCATATGTAAGCACTAGTAAGTATGTGCAAGTGTGTTTGCATGGGAGTAAGCACTGCTGACACAGATTAAGCAAAGGTGAAGCTAACTGGGTGTAAGAAACTGTGACCAGAAGTTAGCAGTGCTTACCTCCACACAAACCCGCTTACAACCGCTTTAAAATGCCTTAATCACACCGTATCCAATGGCCGATGTTCTGCCCAGCAACAAAACAAACAGCTTCTGCAAGGCTGGAACCCAGGACCATGTACACCATACACAAAAGGATTTACCACTAAGCCATGCCAGATATGCATAAATCACATGTTGTGAGAAACACAACTTCAGCCCATTCATGCAACAGTACAGAGAATGTATACCTACATCTAGCTGGATGTGTGTGTGCAAATATATTACTATCTAAATGGATACAACATATTTATAGATGTAGTCACACATATATACATAGATATATATAAATATCCAGAAATACATACATATATATATATATATATATATACAAATATATGAACATATATACATGAAAATGCTGACATCTACACATATATATATGTCAACACCTATATGTCCACATATACACAGCAGGTTACATATATGTACACAGATATATCTGTCTCCGTAGGTATATACGGACACAGTTAGAAATATGAAAGCAAATATATATATACCCATAGAGGTATATATGGCCAGACATCTGTAAATAGCAATAGCAGATTAACAGAAACATATATGCATGAGAGGCCCCAAACAATATACGTCTTGTACGAATTGGCATGCTCCCCTCACCCAAGCACGTCCGCCCTGCAATACACTACCAAGCTCATCGTATTGTACGTGTTTCATTTAAATAGGGATTTAAATTAGCCCTCTGTTATGTATCACATGTTGACATCACATTCCCCTCTCCCCCACCCACTAGGCGGGCCGACCAGTACAGGCCTATCCAACCCAGGCCATCCTCGACCCATACATTTATTACCCACAGTTCCGCTCCCCCCACCCGCTGCACACATGCAGCCACCATCCTTACCCTGGTTAACAGCCCATAGCTACCACACCACCACACATTGCCCTCCCTCCACCCCCCCTCGGGACCCATCCCCTATGTTGTCCCGACCCAGGTATCCTAGGTCTGGCACACGCTGTAGTCCATGCACATAGCCATGGGTACCTTTGTAACTCTGGGTTTAGATGAAAGTTGAATACCTAATGTTTGGGTTGTCCTGCATGGGATGAATGTTTCCCTGGTACTAACAATATATTTCACGTGTGACTCTGTTTACACTAACAGATTTAGTTGTAGGTATCGCAAAGCATATGTGGCACACAAGGATAGCCGGTATGCACACGAAGCACAGTATCCAGGAATACCAGTCTACATTACAGGATATGTAGCTAAATATGTAGAGATATGTGTGCGTGTGTGTATATATATATACCCATAACTAAATAGATATATACCTCTTCCTCTCTGTAGTATAAATGTATACATACATAGACAGACATATATAGAAATACCCACATATAGATGTATACATATGCAGACAGCCATACATCCACATGTCGTTAGATATATATACAGCACTATATATATATTTTTATATATATATATATATATATATATATATATATATATATATATATATATATATATATATATATATATATATATATATATATATATATATATATATATATATATATATATATATATATATATATATATATATATATATATATATATATATATATATATATATATATATATATATATATATATATGTATGCATATATATATATATATATATATATATATATATATATATATATGTGTGTGTGTGTGTGTGTGTGTGTGTGTGTGTGTGTGTATACACAGATATCTAGCTATGATATGATACAGCACTTAGGAATGACATATGTTCATAGGCCGTGCCAATGGGGGTGAGGGGCCCAAGAAACAAACATGTAACATGTAGCATCCCCCCCAGCCAGACAGGGGAAACATACAAGCAAACACACAAACAATGTAAACAATCCATTGCTCCCCAAGCTACAGGTAGGACACAACCAGTGGGGGCAACAATGTGGACACGCCAAGTCTAATCTTGCAACAGAGACACGAACGTCCTTTGCGGGACACCCCAAGAATTGTTGATGATCAGCGTCCATCCCTGTAACAATTTATCAAGGTAGGCAATGTATGTACCAGGACTACAAGGTTGGAAAAGCCTGATGACCCATGGGTCAAGGCAACGTGCGAGATGGGTCCTGAGAAGTGGAGAGTGGGCAGAGTGTAGTGATGTGGTTAGATCCAATCTGTACCCAGAGTAAGGATGAGTGCTGTAGAGGAGGAGCTGGTGGGGGAACTATGGGTGTGCAATTATGGGCTGAGGCATGCAGGTGTTGGCTGGAGCGGTTCTCTTTGGACCTCCCTGGGGATGTAAGCAATAGTGCAAATTGGGCAGAGCTGCTGCCTAACAAGCAGCCATTCCTGGTATGAGTCCCACTGCAGCACAGTCTATTTTACATGGCAAAGTACGGTATAACCATATGTGTTGTTGCAAAATCCACTACATAACACCAAAGAACACATGTTCACAACACCCCCACTGTAGGCATGTAAGCGATCTAATTGGCATCACAAGTTATTATTGTAGTCCTCACTCCCAGCCAGGGGTGTGAGTGTCCAACACAACCTCCAAATGCAGTGTATATGCACAGCTGTTGCTGTAGAAGACATGGCCAGCTGTGGACCTTCCCTTCAGCCTTCCTGCACATCCCTGGATAATTCCCCTACTATCTCTGCCCTTTGTGACCCATGAACACCACTTACCTATCAACCCCTGTACCATTTCTATTAATGTTTAAATTTACATGTAGGTGACACCCTCTTCCCCAACTATATTGGCAGAATCTGGAACCCCCTACCCACATGTATTACCTCAGCTGTCCCACAGGACACATGTAAATAAAACATGAAGGAACACCACAAGCACACTTGGTTCAGCAAATGCTCACCACCTTGCAAAATCCCCCCCAACTTACACTCTATACCCCTACATCAGCTAGTGAAACTGACACCTCCTCTCCTGCCTCGCATACAAATCCCACCATTTGACAAACCTTCCCTAATGCTCTCCATGCAATTATTCCAAGAGGCAACGTTACAATATCACCCCGTCTACTTACCTACCTACCCCTTCACTATTCTTTTCTACTCTACCACACAGGTATGGAATAACTAAACCTAACCCGAATACCTGCATGTAACCTATCCAGAACTGTTGAACTGGAATCCAACTTCACCTTAAACTGACCTTTGTCAACAGTCATACCTGACATGCAAACCTGACCTAAGCATGTATAATACTGACATGTTGATGTAAACTAAGCATGAAGAATGTGGTACATAGCTATGTTATGTCTGTTACTCTCTATGAATGTGAACACCTCAATATTAATTGAAATAAGTAGCTGGGAATCACTGTGGAGCTCTACTCCCCGGGCCCTCACCGAAAATGGACAAGCATCCAGCTGGATTGTCCCATTCGACAAATGTAAACTAAATACATGAAGTAGCACGGGGGTATGTGGGAGCAAGCGGATATAAGCCTGTTTGGGTGGCGGTAAGCAATGACCACACTGGTTAAGCAATGTAGAAGCTAACTCAGTGTAAGATGCCACAACCGGAGGTCAGCAATGCTGAGCCTCATGCAAACCAGTGCATACCCACCTACAATTGCTCTACAGTGCCTTAGTCACTCTGTAGCCAACAGCTGTCATCGTGGCCATTAACAAAATAATCTGCACTGCCAGGTTGCAACCCTCGACCCTGCACACTATAGTCTACATGAGTTACCACTAAGCCATGGCAGATACACATTCTGTTGCTGTGATCACAAACATATCATCCAGCACAGTCATTCAACAGTGTAGGACATGTATGTAAGTATGTAGAGTAATACCAGCAAACATGTGTACATTGCTCAACCACAGTATTTTGAGCAGTCTATGTGCATCACAGAACAGTGCCTGTCCAATCATAGTGTGAGAACAGTAGCCTTGCATAATACTGAAGAGAATAATGAAAAATGGTGCATGCCATGGGGGCGTGTGGCCATGCTTCATACACAGAATGTCACACCTGGGGCATTGGTTCCGTGGACCCGGGAGATGAGGCTGGCCAGGTGTGTGAGCAAACAGCTGATTCTCAAACCCCTGGCAGGATGCTACCAGTGGGAGAAACAGTGTAGACCAGCTAAGTCTACTCTTGACACAACAGGTCTGTCCCTGGTGGGATGAACCAAAGGTTGTGGGTCACATTGATGTCTCCACCAGTATCGGAGGAGGATCAAGGGAAGGCTCATATGTACGTGGACTAAATGGATGAAGAGCCTGCAGATGCTTGGGTCGAGACAGTATACTGGAGGAGTACCCAGACGTGCAGAGAGGGAAATGTGTGGAGGTGTGGTATGGCTGGGCTAGCAACTGGAGAATGGATGGATGCTGTGTATGTGGAGCTCGGGGGCCAGGGGAAGGAAACATGGGTATGACGTTATGGTAGAAATATGCAAATGAAGCAGAACAGCAATAGTGTAGTGGGCAGAGCATCCGCCTAATGAGCACACATTCCCAGTTCGTGTTCCACTGCAGCACATTCTATTTTCCATGTAAAATCTGTATATGAACATCATTTTGCTGTATAACCTACTAAATAACATTTAAATGTGAAATGGAGTACTGCATTAAATGCACATGTGAAGTGTCAGTGACATAATGAATAAGGTGCGTGTAAGCACAAATAAGCAGTAGTAAGCATAGATAAGCAGTAGTTGTTGTTGTTGTTGTGTCTTTCAGCTTTTCCCAGTTAGGGGTCACCAAAGCGGAACTCTGGTCCGCTAATGATTGGCAGTAGATTTTTTTTACATGCCGAGTTGCCAGCTCTGATGCACAACCTTCAACGAAGGTACACCCATTCACGCATGTGTCCGCACAGAAGACGCTTTAGCTGAATATCGAACAGGACAACGTCTTCCTCTGAGGCGACAATGCTAGTAAGCATGTTTAAGTGTATTTGCACAGGGGTAAGCATTGCCTAGACAGATTAAGCAAAGTAGAAGCTAACTGAATATAAGAAACCACACCTGGAGGTTAGCATTGCTTAGCTCCATGCAAACCCACACACATCCGCTTACAACTGCTCAAATGTCCCTCAATCACTGTGTATCCAATGGCTGGTGTTCTGCCCAGCAACAAAATATACAGTCTCTGCAAGGCCCGAACCCAGGACCCTGCACACCATACACAAAGTGATTTACCAGTAAGCCATGTACATAACCCTCTTGTTTTCACAAACATATCATTCAGCACAATCAGTCAACAGCACAGGAAATGTAGTAATATCATACTACACAACCTCTTAATGCAAGAATTCTGGACAAAGTGTGCCAAAATGTGGGAACAAATAGGGATATCTGTCAAATACTGCTCTAATACACTTAAAATGTTGCTAGTTACACAGTTATATGTACTAGAACACATATGTTGAAGGAGATAAAATGTCTGAAACACAAAAGTGTCGGCATGAGTGACTGACTTCAATCCTAAGATCATCCATGTCAATTGCCAAGAAAATGAGGTACAGGCCAAAAATATAAGCCGAACATGCATGGACATATGGACAGATATATATCTGTAAATGTAGACAGATAGACAGCTATAGGTATATATATATATATATGTATATGTATGACTCAAAAATAATCATATAACAGCAGTTGTTCATAGATAGATAAATATGTTCATTATATATATATATATATATATATATATATATATATATATATATATATATATATATATATATCAATGTCTATATCTATCTCTATATATATGGGGGTTTCACATATATAATTATGTAGATATATTATATATATATATATATATATATATATATATATATATATATATATATGTATATATATACAGATGGACATGTGTATAGCATTTCCACATGGGAACAAAATCCTGAACCACTCAGTACAACATAACAGACCATAAGCACAGTTAATGGATGTGGGGGCACAAATGAAGGACACCTGGTAATTAGTGCTATGTTACCCCCCAGCCCTAAAGGACATGCTGCGCAATCCAATATCCAGCACATGCAGTACTTGACTTCAGGACCCTCTTCAACACAGCTGCAATGCTCTAACAGTAATCCAATTCACCTGTACATGTCAGGGCAATATCTGTAACATATCATGCAGAAAAGTAATTCTACCATAGAAAATGTACAATGTGGAAGGTGTACACATTACAACATTACAGATATGAACAAACATCTATACATTGACAAATATGTCCAGGTATAAATATATATATATATATATATATATATATATATATATATATATATATATATATGAGCTATATAGGTAGATACACATATACACAGACAAAAGGTGTTAGTAGCCATACATATGTAGAAGTAGTGTGGAAGTACTGGGTGCAAAGTATATCCCTCAGCCACAAGCCTTATAACTGGCACCTGTGACATATGTAGTGTGGCAACCATTCCCACATATGAGAATAATTACATTACACATATACCTACTCACAATTCAAAGGACATGACATGCCACACAGGTATGCTTACACAGACAACCTTTATTTGTGTACTACACAATAATGTATGCCATTACTTAGAGCACATAGAATTTGAAATATTTAATCAGTGATTAATGCAAGGCCCACACAAAACAGTAAATGCAGACAATGCGGGTATATAGCATACTATGCTGTCCAGGTCAAGCCCTTCAATTAGTACAACAGTAGACAAAGGATTTGCCTTCAAGATAAGTAACAATCAACAATAGCAGATGTAGTTCAGCAGCCTTCAATTACACCCTGTAGTCAAGCCCTAGGGGGAAATGTATTAGTTGTGGTAATGTCAATGTATCTGTCACATGTATGGACCCTGACCAACAAATGTTGTGGGAGTCCATGATATGACTGGGATGATAGCAGGAATGCTAGCAGTAAATAATGATAGGCCATTACCTAACAACCCCTAACCATATGACAGCAGGACAAAGACTGCCATATATGTGGAGGACAGAGGCAGGAACACAGGGCCATACTTGCAATATTGCTGATACACACCCTGGAAATTGCTGGTGTTACAGGATTTGTTGCAACATACCCTTATACAGGAATAAGACATCAGAAACACAAATGAATACAGGTATATATATATATATATATATATATATATATATATATATATATGTGTGACTACATATACACATGCAGTTATATGTACAGTAAGATACATAAGTAAAAGGTGCATACAATATGGAACAGCCACTATGCCTACAGTTAATCCCTGAATGACTGGACACTGTATGGGCCACCCATACAAATGACAATCGTTGCCTGCAACATATACCCACTGAGAGGTCATAGGAACAACACCACCCACAGGTTGGCAGACATGGAAACCTTTCATCATGTACAATTACAGTTCTATATGCCATGTCATATAGCTGTTTAGACACTGGCAACTATATAAACAGAGTAATGCTACTGTGAACCAGTTACAGTAATACAGTGTCTGGAAAGGTTCACAACTGTTGCTGTCCAGGCCAAGCCCTTCACATTGTACAATAGTGAAGACAAACTGAGCCACAGGGCACCAAACAATCAACAGTATGTAATGCAGGTGCATAGTTCAGCAGCCTCTATCTACACACTGTACAAACTCAGTAGTGGTAAAGACATCATGTGACCACATGGGTTGTAACTGCTACATAACATGGCATAACTGACATCATCACGAACACACCAACAAACAAAACTGTTTTTATGGCAGGGGGCAGTAGTCTTGCATTAACCATATCCATGTCAGTAATGTATATATAGGTGAAGTATATGGTACTGTACATCCAGATACCTTAAGGCAGCTCAGCCCTGATACCTCCACATTTTGTAACAGCATAGGTCATTTATGGTGCTCCCCCCTAGACTCAGTAATACAGGGACATATACCATTGTTGCATACACTGGCCTCTGGAGTGCATAAGGGCACACATGTATTGTGTAGGTGAAACCCACACATATATGGCCCCAGCCCCACCGTGTGTGTGGGGATACAACAGCAGTGGACTGATGGCAGTAATGGCAGTGTGATATATTCGCAGCCCACTACAGAACAACCACTGACAGCATGAGATATGTGCAAAGCTTGGTATGTAGGTGATGGACAGAGGCTGGAATACAGGCACATATGTGGACAACTGTTGTCATACACTAAGCAAGGTGCTGGTGTTACAGGATAGTCTGTAACATTCCCTTAGTCATGGAATTGACATTAGAAACAGACATGGATGTAGCCATGTACCAATAGCACTCAACACACACACACACACACACACACACACACACACACACACACACACACACACACACACACACACACACACACACACACACACACACACACACACACACACACACACACACACACTGCCAGTGTAATATCTGACACAGGACCTGTGTGGTGGACAGACAAGACATGATAGGCATAGCACTGGCCAGCATGAGGATAGGCCCACAGTTGTGTGCTATGCAGACAGACTGCATTCCAAGGTAAACTAGTACATACACACACACCCTGTAACACCTGTACTATACAAAGCATAACACAACTCTACTCGCAGTCTGTCTGTAGTTCCTGATCCTTCTACAAATATGTGGCTGCCCTGAGTGTGCCAGTTCTCCTGTAAGGGGTATTGCTACCTGCTGTTGGTAACACTGCTGCCTACATACAGGACAAATGTCCATTACACAGGAAATGTAAAGGGACCACGCACATATGATATGGGGATTTATAGTGGGTGGTTGCCATGACAGTGTTAATTGGGAGTAGTACACATGTGTAATCATATATATCTGGCTATCTGGATAAGTATATGTACATATATTTCCACCATATGTCCTGGACATGAAGTGTAGCCCAACCCCAGCCCCTATGATCCCAATGTCATAGTGGAAAGGGATGTCAGGTATGTATGGCAGGTATACTAGTAGACTTTTGCTACTGTCATTGGGATTGTCTTCACAGACATGGTGTGTGTGAGAGGTCACATCTGCTTATAACATGTGTGCCACTGGCTACTGACAGACATCCTAAGGACATCATTGTACAGTACCGCTGCTAGCACGTAATGCCACTGTGGACTGCAGCACAGATATTGGCCAGTATATGTGGAAAGTCTGACAAACTCTGTACAGTCCAGAGGTATACACATAAGCCCTTAGTGCTACACATGTGTACCATGCCTAACAATATGGATGCAGACAGCCATGTAGATGGGTATAACACATAAAGACTGGTATACTGGTATATATTTGCCACCATAGGTTATGCATTCACACACCCCTGTCTGACCTGACACATTATGACCGCTGGTACAGGGGTGCCACGGCCACATACTACCCACTAGATATTGACATACATCTGCACAGCATCCCACTGCCCTGTCTGACATACATTACTGTTAAGGGAGGCCCAGCAGCGGTACATCTGGCAAGTATCTGCACATGACATCTCACTGGGTAAGTACACTAAGCTGCTAGGCATGTAACAATGCACTGTGCAGGCTGCAGGCAGACTGGCTCAACACTGGCCTACATCTCCTATGGGGGAATGCACATATACCTGCATATAAAGCAGGCTCAACAGGCATGTCACAGCACAGGGTAAGATACACCTGTGTGAAAGTGCATAACCACAACCAATGTGAGCACAGCCACAGCCACAATGGTTAGCTAGCATGATATTACAGTATATGGACAATCTGTTCTACACCATCCTCATATGTGCCACTCACAGACTGACCCTACATATACTGGCCTGCTACACAGTTTGGTCTGATGGCTGTCTGTGGTATGGGACATGTGTGTATGGTCCTACAAACATGTATGCCAATACAGTACCATACAATGGAGCAGCATGTAACATCTGATAGGAGGGGAACTAGAAAAATGACATCTACCACAGTCTTTACACAGGCTAAGGTACATATTAACAATACACACACTGTCAACATTCACCATAGGTACACAGACCTCAGTACTGTACAAACATCCACAAAATGTCCAGGTAATGTCATGAAATGTAGCCACCCCTACTGTACATAACATGTGTAGCAGTCAGCTATATCACTGGCTTGTTCTCAGATATGATGACACTAATTATGGTGTACAGCACATATGCACCACTTCATGCATGACATATGTACAAAGGTTGACAGAGGTTTGCTGCAAGCACATAAACAGGGCCAATATTGACATGTTGCTGTGATAACCACATACATTTACTGTTGTAACAGGGTTTGTTGCAACATATGTCCTATGATGGATATGATGTCAGTGACTATCACAGCTTTCACCATCTACAGACTGCAATCCTCACACTACCTTCTGCAGTCCACAGATAGATGCTCCGTGGTTGACACATAAAACCAAAGACACAACACTGCCCAGTCTGCAGATGACACTGCAGATGGGGATTCCTCATAAACATGGAACTGACATGGCAGGTATTGAGAGATGTATGACAGCCATATCCACACAAACACTGTTAAACCAACATTACTCCAAATGCAGTATAGCAGCACTTACATTCTGTAGTCAGGTCAGGAACATCCCCCTCCTGTTTGTTGCCCCATTTCCACAGTGTATGTTGTTAGAGGTAAACCCCAATCCATCTGAGATGCTGTTTGCCACACGACAGGTCTAGTTCCTGCTCACAGTGGATGAAAAGGTCTAACACCACCATGATGTTCCTAGATAATGGAGTGTGTTTCCATGCAACTGGCTATGGGACTGTTACCACAGCTGTTTCACATGCAATCAGCTAGGGGAGGGCTGGAATTCATACAGAGGCCATCAGCTGATCATGAGCATCACTTAAAATGCACATGCTGCTGCCTAAGCAAAGCAGGTGTAGGTCTCTACATCCACCAGAGAGGGGATGGGAGAAGCAGACAGAGGCAAAGACATGTCAGGGAGAGGTAGGAGAGGAAAACCAAAGCATATTTGTGTCACACACCTATCAGCACAGGGTATCAATCCCCTGACAACTATGTAGTGCT
This sequence comes from Protopterus annectens, assembly GCF_019279795.1. Classification (NCBI taxonomy): domain Eukaryota; kingdom Metazoa; phylum Chordata; order Ceratodontiformes; family Protopteridae; genus Protopterus; species Protopterus annectens. Next base: position 597,758,311 of record NC_056736.1, read on the forward strand.
ATCATGGTTTGATACAGTTATTGGATGTGCCACATGGATTACCTGTTGTGGAGCACTCAGAACATATATGTGATGGTGAGTGACATCTGCAACAGGGATACAGTAGCTATACAGTAGGTGACGTACACATGCCAGTCCGCATGAACAGGTGCCAGCATCAACACAGCCACACTCTCACAGAGACACACATTGACACACTTGGCAGGGCCAGGAGTACAACTCATCAGTAGTGGGATTGCCACATCACATCACTGTGCAGGTATCACATGCACCACACAGGTCACACGGGGGTTGTACGGGAAAAGGCTATGGGGAGGTGTCTGACATCAGACAGCATGCTGCAGTATGCCTATGGGGGTTGTAGGGAGTGTGGATGGGAACATATGCAGCATACAACACACAAACAAGCACACAGGGTGCCAGTACTGACATGCATGGGTGCATGTCTGCATGGATGTGTGGTGTTTGACTGTGCCAGATGGCTGTACAAGGCAAGGCAATGGGTGTATCTTGGCATCAGGCCACATGACGATGGTCTGCATTGTGGCCCAGGGATGTAGTGTCTGCATTTGCCCACACAGGTGGGTATTGTATTCCCCAATCTGGTCACCTGGGCGACTATTGTGTGTGCCCAATGCTGTGCATTGCTTGCCATGTATGTGTTCCTTAGTCCATGACATGGACAGTGTCTGGGATGTGCACACCTCCCACATGCATGTACAGTGACATGTGGAACTGTACCTGGGGTGTCCGGCCTATGTTGTGAGCACAGATTATCATCAGTTGTGCCAGTCCTGCCCACCTGTGGTGGGAACTGTTAATGGACAGCAGGTTTACCCTGCACCTACACTGAGAGCATGTTAACAGCATTCCCTGGTGTCAGTGGCATCTGTCCATACAGGGCATGTTGTCAGTCATGGTATGTCCATTGTGGGTCACATGTGATGGCACCACAGGTGGTGCAGGTGTCCATTGGGGAGGTGCACTGTCTGCACATAGGTGCATATTGGACAGATGGACAGGGTGACATGGCCTCTGTAGCCCACTGCTGTCACTCCATCGTTACTATCAGTGGCCAATATGCAGTGTACTACCCACATAGTGGCTGTTGCCTAGGCACGTGTGTGTGTGTGTGTGTGTGTGTGTGTGTGTGTGTGTGTGTGTGTGTGTGTGTGTAGGAGACATGGGTTGAGAGTGTGCTCTGGGTAATACTGGGGTTGCTAACTGTGATTGCCTGGCATTGATGTTACATGTATGAGTATGGCTTTGCACCCCAGCCTCTCAGCCATTTCACATCTGTTATCCCTGTACGGTGGACATTGTAGGGCCACCATATGAGAAATATGTAAAACCCACTCCACATTGGCCACACACTCACAACCACCTCTACAAAGGATACAGGTTACAAACACACACACCCACGCACCTGTCATGTCTGGGAGTAGAACCCCTACCTAATTAGTTTATTACACTACAACACTACGCAGTTATAGTACATGCCATGGACATCACTAGAGTATTCTTTCCAAAAAAAGTGTATTTCACAATGACTGACATCAGCAGGATTGCCAAAGTAGGGTATTTCAAATGTACTGTGAGTGACTAGCCTAAAATGCACTGTTCCCTACACAGACAGTGACACACAATACATTCAGAACTGCCATTAGCAGGGAAGAAACCCTACCACAATTCTAATTCACACTACAGCAGTACGCAGTTACAGGATGTGCTAAGGAGATTACTGGGCTACAGCCTTCCCAGTGGTCTATTTCTAGGTGGGTGACATCAGCAGCCTTGCCAAAGGTGGGTATATGAAATTTAAGGGGTGTGAGTACCATAAAAAGCATTGTCCTCTACACAGTCAGACATGCACATAAACACACAGATGGCTGGTCTGAGATAAGAACTCCCGCCTAACTCCTTTATCACACTATAGCCATACGCAGTTACAGGACATGCTATGGAGATTACTGGGCTACAACCTTCTCAGAGGTGTATTTCTAGGTGGGTGACATCAGTAGCCTTGCCAAAGGTGGGTATATGAATTGTAAGAAGTGTGAGTACCCTAAAAAGCATTGCTCTCTACACAATCAGACAAGCACCCAAACATGCACACAGTTGCCAGGTCTGGGGTTAGAACTCCTATCTAACTAGTTTATCACACTTCAGCAGTACGCAGTTATGGGGTGCGCTACGGAGATTACTGGGTTACTGTCTTCCCAGAGGTGTATTTCTAGGTGGGTGACATCAGCAGCCTTGCCAAAGTTGGGTATATGAATTGTAATGGGTGTGAGTACCCAAAAAAATATTGATCTCTACACAATCAGACATGCAAGCAAACACACAACATTGGCAGGTCTGGGTTTAGAACTCCTGCCTAACTCCTTTATCATACTATAGCCATACATAGTTGCAGGACGTGCTATGGAGATTACTAGGCTGCAACTCTCCCAGAGGTGTATTTCTAGGTGGGTGACATCAGCAACCTTGCCAAAGGTGGGTATATGAATTGTAAGGAGTGTGAGTAGCCTAAAATGAATGGCTCTTTACACAGTCAGACATGCACACAAACACACACAGTCACCAGGTCTAGGGTTAGAACTCCTACCTAACTAGTTTATCACACTACAGCAGTACACAGTTATGGGATGTGTTACAGAGATTACTGGACTACACCCTTCCCAGAGGTGTATTTCTAGCTGGGTAACATCAGCAGTCTTGCCAAAGTTTTGTATATGAATTGTAAGGGGTGTGAGTACCCTAAAAAGCATTGCTCTAGGCATAGTCAGACATGCACACAAACACACACACAAACAGTTGTCAGGTCTGGGATTAGAACTCCTATCTGGCTCCTTTATCACACTACAGCCGTACAGAGTTACAGGATGCGCTACAGAGATTAGTGGGCTACAACCATCCCAGAGGTGTATTTCTAGGTGAGTGACATCAGCAGCCTTGCCAAAAGTAGGCATATGAATTTTAAAGAGTGTGAGTAGCCTAAAAGGAATTGCTCTATACACAGTCAGACACAGACAGACATGCACACAAAAACACACCCACTCACACAAACAGTTGCCAGGTCTGGGGTTAAAACTCCTACCTAACTAGTTTATTATACTATAGCAGTACACAGTTATTTGATGCGCTACAGAGATTACTGGGCTATTTCCTTCCCAGAGGTGTATTTCTAGGTGGGTGACATCAGCATTTCTAGGTGGTTGACATCAGCAGCCTTGCCACAGTTGGGTATATGAATTGTAAGGGGTGTGAGTACCCTAAAAAGCATTGCTCTCCACACAGTCAGACATGCACACAAACACACAGTTGGTAGGTCTGGGGTTAGAACTCCCACCTAACTCCTTTATCACACTATAGCCATACACAGTTACAGGAGGTGCTATGGAGATTACTGGGCTACAGCTGTCCCAGAGGTGTATTTCTAGGTGGGTGAAATCAGCAGCCTTGCCGAAGGTGGGTATATGAATTGTAAGGAGTGTGAGTAGCCTAAAAGGCATTGCTCTCCACACAGTCAGACAGACACACACACAAACACTGACACACACTCACTTGCCAGGTCTGGGGTTAGAACTCCTACCTAACTAGTTTATCATACTACAGCAGTATGCAGTTATAGGACACACCATGCAGATTGTGGGGCTACAGCACTCCCACAGGTGTAGTTCACACTGGATGACCTCAGCAGGCTTGTCATAGTAGCACTATGGGGTGGGCAGTGTGTGCATGGGCAATAACCCATTCATGTAGGGGTGACACGCCACATGCAGCCACACATGGGGTCATATGTCACAGGTACGTGTATACAGCTACTAGATGACTACTTCCTTGTACAGTCATGTTGCACAGCTGGCATGTGCACCACATTGTCTGTGGTGCTGACAGGTACTGGTCGCTAGTATCTGCAGTGAGTGACATCTGCACCTCATGTGTTTGAGGCCCTTTGGCTGTGTGCTGGGTGGGACAGGCCTGGATGGCTCCTTGTCTTGGTCACCTTCTTCCACACATCTATGTCCATCTACCTTTGGCTTATTATAGTGTGTTGTCCTTACATATATGTCTGCATTCCTATCCACTGTGTGTGCAAGGCATGAGTGATGCATACTGACAAGTGTCTGCATTAACAATTGCAACTGCCAGATATGTCTGGTCAACTGGTGTTTGCATACATGGCCTTCATGTGTTTAAGTGTGTGAGTATGCCCAGTATGACCTTTCAGTATGTTGTTGACTAACACTGCCTTCATTTCTCCAAGTGTGTGAGCATCCCCAGTAAGGCCATATGTATTGCATGTGTGGATCATGTCCAAGTGATTTGTACTGCAGTGCTGACCTTTGTGTTGTACACCAACAGGTGGCATGCTGTGTCTGCAGGGTATCCATCGATCATTTGGCATTGTCTGTTGCTACATGTCTGCATAGCGGGGGGAACACCTGACTATTTTTATGTTTCTACACAGGATAGGGGGGCACACCTGACTGTTACTATATTTCTATGTAGGATGGGGGGCACACCTGACACTTGTATACATTTTCTAGGACTGTACTGGTATGTCAAGTGCTCCATTTCAGTCTATAGTCTTACCTATCGTGCTGGCTAGGCCATACCAGTGTACTACTGTTCTTATCTTTTGATTGCCTACATATTAGTTTCTGACTTCATAGCCTTCACAACTGACTTCCCACTACTTGGCCTGCTGTAGGCTGTCTGTGTAGGCCTGGGGGACTGGTTACCCATAGCCCTCATTCAGAGGCCATAGTACAGCATTTGTTTGTGTTTGTCTACACCTGTCCTGCTGGCTGTGATTGTTGTTGGGTATGTGACCCCCCCCCCCGACTGGCATGTGTGAGTCCCTTATCTTGTGGATGTCCCAGTATTAAGGGTGGTGCTGCAAGGCTGCCTATGCCAGATGCACATAGTACACTCCATACGCATGGTTAGGCGCAGGTAGTGTAATGTTTGGCATCCCTTTTACTGTATGTGAGAGTCAGAGAGAGGTGGTATTCCCTGGGTCCCTCCCATGTCAGAGTATGTGCTATGTGTTGCTTCTTTGCCAGGGCCAAGGCATATTGGGCATGCCTCCTTCTGCCTACTGGGGCAGGCTCAGGTTGTTCCTCCTCCGAGTCACTCTGTGCCTATGCAGGCCTTGGCATTGGTGGGCGGCTGTGTGGCCCTGCCCCATGCTGCTCCTGCTGCAGCTGTTTCCGCAGGATCATATTGTGTAGCATGGTACATACAAGGATGATGTGGGTACATGTAGTTGATGAGTACTGCAAGGCTCCACCGGATGTGTCCAGGCACTGGAACCATGACTTGAGCATCCCAAACACATGCTCTATTATGATTCTTGTTTGTGCATGTGCCTTATTATGGAGTTCTTGTTCAGGTGTGTGTGCATTTCTGATGGGTGTCATCAGCCACGGCTACGGTGCATATCCAGCATCCCCCACTAGGTGACCACGTGGAATGTCCCCACTGGCAAGCTTCTGGTACAGCTGTGTCAGATGCCAGATGTGTGAATCATGATAGTTTCCAGGGCAGCCAGCACACACGTTCAGTATTATGCCCTGGGCATCGCACACAACCTGGCAGTTGATGGAGGGGAAAACCCTTGTGGTTGATGTAGACCCTACCCTGCTCACCGGGTGATGCTTTGATGCATATGTGCATGCAGTCTATTGCACCCACTACCTCAGGGTATTCTGCTATTTGGTGGAAGAGACGCATATTGCTGGCCAATGCCTCATAGGTGATGGGGAAATATACGTGCTCACTGACATGTACTGACATGGCATCCAGGAACTGGTGGAGTACCCTGGATGCTGATGCCTATGAAATCCCCATCATATCCCCAGTTGGCTTTTGGAAGGTACCTGTAGCTAGTATTCTTAGGCCTACACATACCTTGGTGTCCACTGGGATGGGGTCCCCTCTATTAGTTCTGTGTGCGAGGCGTGGCCGGAACAGCTCCACGATTTGCTGTAGGAGGTCCCTGTCCACCCTATAACGCTCCACTATCTCCAGCTCATGTAGCCCTTGGTAGTTTACCCTGGGTCTGTAGACTCTTCTCCGTCTCTTCACTGTGGATTGGTCAGCAACATTCACATCCTCACCACCCTCAGCCTCTTCCACAAGTTGCATGATAGCTATTGCAGCCCCTAACATTTTGCTGTTGTGAGTGTTAAATGTTCCCCATTTGTTTACACCGGTGGTGTAGAGTGTGGGAAAAACCAGAGGGGTAGGTGTTTGCATAGTTTATAGTAGTGTTCTGGGCTGGTCTGGTCTGCTGCCTGTGTAATTGGCTGGTTCTGATACATTTCACCTGACAGCTAACCTAGTACCCCTTGATTACCTTCCTACTGCTGTTTTCCCTTCCCATTGCCCTTCTGTTTCAGCCCGGGGGCACGCTGCACAATCAGAGTACTCCAATGTGCACACTGCTGCTATTTCCTGGTTTAACTTCCTTTATCTTCCTGTAAATCCCAGTGTACGGCACACACACCCATTTACACTTTGTCAAAAGTGCTAGGCAGGTTTAGACACACCCCCTAGCATAACTGTGTAAAACTAGGAGCAAACCTGAGCCACAGGGCTCCAATCTACTTACAGTATGCCTGACTCACCCACCTATGATGCCACCTACCTCCTAGTCTTGCACTCGGCTATTCATACTTTTACACTGTTGGGACCTGCCTCACATGCTGGAGAAAACTGGGATTCACTATCCTTCCCCTTATTTGCATAGGATTGCCTGCTAATGCATAGTTACATGTGTCACACTGTGCCTCCCCCCTTAGCAACCACTATTCACTGGCTGGGTTGTCTTTTGCCTGCCATTGACTTGCATGGCAGAATACTGAATTTAATTGGAATGCTTGTTTTAGGTTTATTTTCTTATTTTTCCACCGATCCCATTTGCACGCCGCTGCCCTATGCTTAAACAGCCGTGATCGGCGGTAATAAAATAAAAGTTGCATTTTTTACATTTTGCATTGTTTGCAATACTAATGGCCTTATACTTGGCCATTGGCATGCTTCCTCAATGATATGCAGCCTTTATTTGGAGTTGTCATGTCTCCGTTTTGGATTTTGCCGAACCGTACTCGGTTACAAACCGAGTACATTTCTGCATATTATGTTAGTCCTGCACGGCCTGATTCCAGCTTCCTGGATGGCAGATTTACCTCATTTGCATGGTTTTCACCTGCAAATGGGGTAATTTGCATATGGGGGCTGGGAACGTGCAACACTAGTGCAAGACTAGTGCCCACCTTATCATGAAGGGATTCTCATCTAGATCAAGGGAGGTCATAGTCTCCCTATACTCATCACTCATCAGACCAATGATTTGAGTACAATGCCCCATTCGGAATGTATCTGACCCGACACTTGCAGCAGCTGGAGAGGCCACAAAAGTTCCTCACCAAAAAGATAAAGGGTCTCAAACATCTGTCCTATGCTGCCCGACTGAAAGAACTCCAGCTCTATTCAGTCGCCACTTGCTCAGAGGTGACCTTTGCCTAACATACAAGGCATATGTCAAACCCAGATTTTATGAATATGCCTCACCTCAAAAATCTAGATCCGCCAGAGCCACAAGGGCGGGAGACTTAAACCTCGACACGGCTATTAATAGGACGTGCTGGAGGGATAGATTCATCACCCAAAGACTCCCTATGCTGTGGAATAAAATCCCGGTATATGTGAGGCAGAGCACCTCGCTGGCCTTGTTCAAGAGAAATCTTGACCAATGGATGGGAGATCGCAGATATACCCCAGGGATTACCTCAGTGTCGCTGCTCGACAGAGGCACAGCAAAATAATGGGTATAGTTCCCCATACTAAAGGGGTGGCGTAAGCCACAAAACTATGGGCTAGGCTTGTAAATGCCCTCGGGCAGATAGCCTAGTATGAACCTATGAACCTATGAAGAGCGCTCGTGCACATCAAACGAGCATGGTAGTGGATCTCTAGGTCGCCATATTACCAAACATTCCCTCTTACACTAATCATGCACGCCGTGCAAGCTTTTGAGAATTCGGGGGATGGTCATTACTAACCTCAAAGCTTACTTTATAAGTCAAAAATACAGACATGTACTTCACAGTGGAATAAAGAGTTATATTTCAATGGGAATTAAGTCACCTTACATGTCTAAAACTGGAAATAAAGTTAAAAAGCCTCACAGAGATTAAAGTAGTACTAAGGCAAGAACTCAAACGAGCAACACAATGCAAATCTACAAGAGTGAAAACAAATCAAAATCCTGTATGTAACCCAGTAAACAATTATCCTATAATAACATCAAACAAGACACTGAAGGATAAAGCCCCACCTATGCTATAGATGCCTTGAGTCAATGGAAGGGCTGTGGGAGTGGGACTTAGCAGGGCATGTTGACTTGCCCATTCAGGGGTGAAAAGAAGCAATTCCACTTGCTTCACTGCTGACCCTGGCCATTAATCTAAGGTACTGAAGGATCCAGCCATTCAAGCTTTAGTGGGTTAGTCATCATATCAAAGTCATAAGACAATGCATGAGGGGCAAACCTTTCCCTCCTAGGCACTGACACTAGCAAAACCCTCTGGGTGCTGAAGGGAAGGAGTTTGACAGAGAAAGTGGAAACCTCTTACTTGTATGACAGTCTACCAAGTCCTAATTCTTTCTTCTGTTAGGAAATGAGGGGGTCAATTATCCTTGCCCTGGTCAGGGAGTGGATGTATTGCAAGGATCAGGGAATGAATAGGTTGATTCTTCCTCCCCCAGTAGGAGGTCTGTAGAATATCTGATGGCACCTGAAAACCAGAAGTAAGGTTAAAAAAAACTGTAACAGCACTTTGCAACTTTCCTACAAATGCTTCTCATTTCTTTCACTCCAAGAAACAATAATCTTGAGAAAGTGCAGTAATAGTTTCATAGTTTCATAGTTTAGTACTAGGCTATCTGCCCTGGGGCATTTGTAAGCCTAGCCATAGTGATGTGGCTTTCGCCACCACATGAAATGGTACAAAAATGCACAGAATAGATTTAGAATACTGTGCCTCTGTCTAGTAGTGACACAATGAAGGTCCCCTTATATAATAGAATTAGTTTAAAGATACAGACATGTACTTCACAGTGGAATAAAGAGTTATATTTCAATGGGAATTAAGTCACCTTACATGGCTAAAACTGGAAATAAAGTTAAAAAGCCTCACAGAGATTAAAGTAGTACTAAGGCATGAACTCAAACGAGCAACACAATGCAAATCTACAAGAGTGAAAACAAATCAAAATCCTGTATGTAACCCAGTAAACAATTATCCTATAATAACATCAAACAAGACACTGAAGGATAAAGCCCCACCTATGCTATAGATGCCTTGAGTCAATGGAAGGGCTGTGGGAGTGGGACTTAGCAGGGCATGTTGACTTGCCCATTCAGGGGTGAAAAGAAGCAATTCCATTTGCTTCACTGCTGACCCTGGCCATTAATCTAAGGTACTGAAGGATCCAACCATTCAAGCTTTAGTGGTTACTCATCATATCAAAGTCATACGACAATGCATGAGGGGGCAAACCTTTCCCTCCTAGGCAGTGACACTAGCAGAACCCTCTGGATGTTGAAGGGAAGGAGTTTGACAGAGAGAGTGGAACCCTCTTACTTGTATGACAGTCTGCCAATTCCTAATTCTTTCTTCTGTTAGGAAATGAGGGGGTCAATTATCCTTGCCCTGGTCAGGGAGTGGATGTATTGCAAGGATCAGGGAATGAATAGGTTGATTCTTCCTCCCCCAGTAGGAGGTCTGTAGAATATCTGATGGCACCTGAAAACCAGAAGTAAGATAAAAAAAACTGTAACAGCACTTTGCAACTTTCCTACAAATGCTTCTCATTTCTTTGACTCCAAGAAACAATAATCTTGAGAAAGTGCAGTAATAGTTTCATAGTTTCATAGTTTAGTACTAGGCTATCTGCCCTGGGGCATTTGTAAGCCTAGCCATAGTGATGTGGCTTTCGCCACCACATGAAATGGTACAAAAATGCACAGAATAGATTTAGAATACTGTGCCTCTGTCTAGTAGTGACACAATGAAGGTCCCCTTATATAATAGAATTAGTTTACTGTGCCCCTGTCTAGCAGTGACACAGATGTGACCCCTGGGGTAAACTTACGATCTCCCATCCACTCATCAAGATTTCTCTTGAAGAGAGTCAGTGAGGGGCTCTGCCTAACTTGAACTGGGATCTTGTTCCAAAGCATGGGAAGCCTCTGGGTTATGAATCTATCCCTCCAGCATGTCCTATTCCTACTTGTGCCGAGGTTTAAGTCTTTAGCTCTCGTGGTCCTGATGGATTTGGATTTTTTGAGGTGGAGCATGTCCATCAGATCCTGATTGGACATGGCCTTGTACGTCAGGCAGAGATCACCTCTGAGCAGGCGGTATGCTACTGAATAGAGCTGGAGTTTCTTTAGTCTGGCAGAATAAGACATATGTTGGAGACCCTTGATCCTCTTGGTGAGGTACTTTTGTGGTCTCTCCAGCTGTTGCAAATGCCGGGTGAGGTACATACCAAATGGGGCATTGTACTCAATCATGTGTCTGATGAGGGAGGAGTATAGGGGCACAATGACATCCTTGGATCTGGATGTGAATCCCTTCATGATGAGGTGTGCAAGGTAGAATGTTTTTCTAACCACTTTGGCAACGTGGGTGTCGAATGAGGGGTCGCTGTCGACTTGGGTCCCTAGGTCTCTGATACTTTTTCCGTACTCAGTGGGTTGCTGTCTATGTGATAATTTGTGGGTACTTTGTTTTTCTCAAAGGGGATGACTATACATTTTTTGGCATTTAGTTTAAGGCCGTGACTCCAGCACCAGTTGTCCATTTCTGTGAGGTCTTTTTGTAGGATGTATGTGTCCACTGGTGTATCGACTATGGCGCCTAGTTTGCAGTCATCTGCGAACTTTGTCAGCCACAACCCTCCCATGTTTGCTTTAACATCTGAGAAATAAATGCTGAACAAGAGGGGTCCCAGGACAGATCCCGGTGGGACACGACTTGTGACTGGCTTTGAGTCTGACATTGCTCCAGCAATTTTAACTTTATGGGTTCTGTCCTTTAGCCAGTTTGCAACCTATCTAGTCGCATAAGGGTTTACGTTTAAGCTGGTGAGCTTATCTATGATGCCTGAGTGGGGTATTGTGTTGAAGGCCTTAGCTAAGTCCAGGTAGGCTGTATGGACTGCTTTACCCTCATCAATGGCTCTAGTGACTGTTTCAAAAAAGTCAGCCAGGTTCAAAAGGCAGGATCTGCCCTTTACAAAGCCAAACTGGGTGGGGTCAAGTGTCTGTAGGTCCCCTATATCTCTGTTTATGAGTTCCATAATGATTCTTTCCATAGCTTTGCAGACCAGGCTGGTTAAGCTTATGGGGCAGTAGTTCCCAGGGTCTGTAGAGGTACCCCCTTTGTGGAGTGGGACCACTGTTGCTGTACGCCAGTGTTCAGGTACATATCCTGTAGTAAGGCTAAGGTTAAATAACATTTTTATGTGCGGGTTTAGCTCCTCTTGGAGTTCACGTAGCACGCAACCCGGGATACCGTCAGGTCCCATTGATGCTGTGTTTTTAGCTTTGTTGAGGGCGGTTCTCACCTGGACATCTGAGATGACAGGGAGATTGCATTCATCTGGGATAAGTATTTATTCTTTTGGGGGTGAGGGAGGGGAGAAATTTGCACTGAACCTGTCAGCCAGAATGTTGGCAATATCTGTGGGTTCAGTGTATTTTTTGTTGTTGTGAACTAACTCTGAGCATATCTGAGGGTTTCCGCCCAGGTTTCTAACATAGCTGAAGAAAGCTTTGTGGTTATCTTTAGTGTCCTTAGCGATTTTTCTCTCAAAGTTGGCCTTGGATGTTTTTATGAGAGAATGTATTTTTCTGCTAATGTTGATCAGAGATGTCTTCCCTTTATGGGATTTTGCTCTGTGCAGTAGCTTCCTTCTTTTGTTATACAATTTGTTAATGGCTGAGGTCTACCAGACAGGACGCTTGCCTTTGGTGGCCAGGGGCTTGGATTTATTTGGGATTGCATGATCCATGCAATCTTGGAGATGTCCATAGAAAGCATTTGTGAAGGATTCGGCATTGTGGGATGTGGTATCCACTGGCACAGTGGGCTTAAAGGATACCATCTCAGTCTTAAGAAGAGTGAAGTCTGCTTTTGAGAAGTTTTTCACTGTGGTCTTTGTGCTGGGGTGGAGGTGGGATATGTATATCCAGGGTGATTAGTTTGTGGTCAGATCTCACTAGTGAGGGGTATACCTCCAGTGTGGAGCATTTTGTCCCCATGTTTGTGATGATCAGGTCTAGTATATTATCTCCCCTAGTGGAAGAGGTGACTAGTTGTTCCAGTGCATTTGAATTTATGGATTCCAGGAACCTTTGGGCTAGGGTGTTAGGGCTAGAATAATGTACCCAATCTATGTTTGGGTAGTTGAAGTCTCCCAGTATGATGGTATTTTGTGATACATTCATATCCTCCAATGTCTTCAGGAAGGCTGAGTAGGGTTCCTGAGATTGGGAGGGTGGTCTGTAACATGCTACCAGTTGTATAGCAGTTTTGCCTATGGTTAGTTGCACCTGTATGGTCTCTGATGCTTCATGTGTTGCTACTAACCTGGAGGTGTGGGTGTCCTTGATGAATATGGACACTCCCCCTCCCTTTGTGGTTCAGCCCGGGTTTTGGGGCCGAAAAGCTTGATAAGAGGTATAGCCTGGTAGCACTGGGGTGCTCTCAGGAGCCTTGAACCAGGTTTCAGTTACTGCAGATGTCGATGTTCTCCATACTGAGGAGTGCATTGAGTGCCTGCATCTTGAGATTTAGACTTCTGGCATTGAGCAGCATTACCTTAGTTTTTTTTCATTTTTGTTTTCTAAGGAGATGGGTTTGTCTTTTGAGCCTTGCCTAAAAAAGGCACTATGGGGGTGGCAAGAGCCCTGGCCAATATCCGGAAGCCCAGTGGTGACAGGTGCAAGCCGTCCCTTGTGAAGCAGCGTGGCTTGTCCAACATGTCATCCCAGGCAAACAGACATTGGATCCCCTTAGAATGACACCAGTACTTAAGACAATTATTAAAGCTGATCATTTTGTCTTTGTATTGTAGCATCATTCTTGGTGAGGGCAAGATGCTGCTCAGGGTCAGGGTCATACCAGCCTGGGCTACATAATCAGAGAGCTCCTCTATGTCTCTTTTCATGTAGCCCAGGGAGGTACATCTCAGGTCATTCACGCCAGCATGGACAATGATGGAGTCATATTTGTACTTGCTTTGGAGTGACCTGAGTGCATGTGTTATGTGGCAGATCCTAGCTCCCGATAGGCAGCTCACAGTCACCCTCTCCTTGTTCAGCCTGGTAAGCGGGACATCAGTGTGTCTGACTATAGAGTCACCTATTACTAGTGTATCAGGCATGGTGTTTGGCCTTAAGGGCTGTGATTGGTTGACACACTGATTTATTGAAGTATGTGTTGCATGTGTTTTGTTTTGAGGTGGTGGATTTTTGGATGTCTGCTTTGGGAGCCTCTGTTGTTTTGGTAAGTTTTTTATTAGAGCCTCCGAGTATGTCTTTGTGTTTTTTTTATGTGTTTGGTTTGCAGTTGTGGTGAGTCTATGTGGGACTGGGTTTGTTGTGTGTGTGGTTATCATCTCCTCCTGTCTGGTCATGCCAGCCCTGAGTTGAGAGAGTTCAGCCTCCAGTTTGGCTATATAGTTGCATCTCTCACATGTATTTGTGTTTATTGGGAGGAGGAGAGGGTTGTCTGTGTACATGAGACAATTGTAGCATTGTCTCAAGATACCCAGATTAACCAGTTGAACTGGAGAGGATGCCAGCAATCTACCACTCAACATGCTAGAACAGTATAAGGGAGTGTTGTGCCTTTAAGGGAAGTGGATATTCACAGGGGTGGTAGGTGGATGTAGTGCTTACTTAGTATGAGTGCTTACTTAGTAGAAGGTTTTGAGAACAAGTGCTAGGCTTATAATATAGCGAGTAGTCTGATTATACTAAGAGTAGAGCTTCCTTAAGGGAAAATTTGAAAAGCAGACTTGGCAGAGCCAGAAGAAGTTTAACCTTGTTTAACCGGCGCTGTGCTATGCGCACAATCGTGCAAAGCCGCGCAAATGCGGATTTTAAACAGGGAACTACAAAAGAGCTAGAAATGGTCCAAAACAACCAATTACTACAGCTCTTGTGCTGAGGTCACTTCCTACAGAGACAGGTAGGCTGCTCAAGGCTCCCCACTCCCACTGGTGAGCAAAGAAACTTCCTTCTATCCAAGTAAGGTAATGGACAACACAGGAACTACACCACAGCCCAGAATACAGCAATGCCTGTAAACTAGTCTAAACTAGTCGAGGAGAGGTGGAAAAACAAGGATTTTTTTTTGTTTTTTTGATAGAAACACACAGGAAATGCAGAAACAGTGATAAATCAGTTACACAGGCTAGCACACTTTAGTGGGCAGCCTCAACAGTTAAATTAAACAAACAAACAAACAAACTTTCAATCAAATTTGACTAAAAAGTAACTTTAAGTGCAGATTTTAAAATAATGCAGCAAACAGCTAAAAAGACAGTCTAAGCTTGTTAAGGGTAAGCTAGAGAAGCTATTCCAAGCAAAAAAACAGCAAAGATACTTAAATCCAGAAAGTAGTCGCTTTTCTGAGTTCTCTGTAGCTAGGACCACTCTGCAGGACCACGAGGAGCTTGTCTGAGTAGTATAGCCAGAAAAAACGCCCAGAGGTGGATTTTAAACAGGGAACTACAAAAGAGCTAGAAATGGTCCAAAACAACCAATTACTACAGCTCTTGTGCTGAGGTCACTTCCTACAGGGACAGGTAGGCTGCTCAAGGCTCCCAACTCCCACTGGTGAGCAAAGAAACTTCCTTCTATCCAAGTAAGGTAATGGACAACACAGGAACTACACCACAGCCCAGAATACAGCAATGCCTGTAAACTGGTCTAAACTAGTCGAGGAGAGGCAGGAAAACAAGGATTATTTTTTTGTTTTTTTTTTGTTTTTTTGATAGAAACACACAGGAAATGCAGAAACAGTGATAAATCAGTTACACAGGCTAGCGCACTTTAGTGGGCAGCCTCAACAGTTAAATTAAACAAACAAACAAACAAACTTTCGATTAAATTCGACTAAAAAGTAACTTTAAGTGCAGATTTTAAAATAATGCAGCAAACAGCTAAAAAACAGTCTAAGCTTGTTAAGGATAAGCTAGAGAAGCTATTCCAAGCAAAAAAAAAAACAGTAAAGATACTTAAATCCAGAAAGTAGTCGCTTTTCTGAGTTCTCTGTATCTAGGACCACTCTGCAGGACCACAAGGAGCTTGTCTGAGTAGTATTGCAATAGTAATGCAAGAATACAATCTTATGAAACAGTATAGTAAAAGAAATGGGTATGAATGTTCACCAAACAAACCAATAATATGTGTTTCAATTAGTACCCTACTCATTTAGTTCAATAATACACTGCTTTTACAAAATACAAAAAAAAATTAGAAACAGTAATAAAATATAATAATTAAGCTTAAGAATATTATATTTATTTATTTACTTATGCATATGGAAAGTGTACTGCTCCAAAGACCCTTTTCAGACATGACACCATCTAGATGGGAACAGAACAATATTAATGTATAGTAAAATAATGCATTATGAAAATTATCCTACAACACAAGGAGATAACAATAACTCTAAATATTGCCGTATGCAGTAAACAGTATATTTATATATTAATGTAGTAACAAATTTACATCTTTTTTTTACACATCTATATGTCTGTCACAACATCGCTGTTACCAATAAAGTCCTGTTTGTCCTGCCTCTTTATTAACTGTGATATATATTACTTTTTCTGACAATGCCACAAAATAGCATTTTTAGCAATGTACTAGTATACCTGACTCTATATGAATGAGATTTAAGGAACAAATTTACATTTATATTTTCTGGTAATGACTGAAAAGGGTACATTTGAATTGACTCAGCTACATAGGATCATAGGGGTTTACTAGGCTATCGACCTGTCGGTCATTTCAAGCCTAACCATTTCATTGCAATGTAATACCATAGATACTCTAGTCAATACCCAGGACTGTATTTAGTAAATGTAAATTATAACTAATCATAAGTAAACTAAATAAGCAGCATTTTTGAAAAAGTCACTGCCCAGGATTTATGAAGTTGCGCCAGGTGCAGGCATACCGTCGGCGTTCTAACACCAAATATGGTCTCCAAGCGATTCAGGTATGAGCTGTTTCCACATGCACTACCTGCGTACGTTACACCCACACAACTCCTGAGCCATGTATGCTAATTACCCCATGTTCAGCAGTGTAGCATGCAAATGAAGGTATGTAGCGATTCAGGAAGTGGTGCAGGCATAGTGTAAGCATGCAGAAATGCAAACCATAGAAAATGGTTTACATTTTTGCAAACATAAAATCGGAGCCATGACAGCCAACCAAACACATGTATTATAATGCTAATATATGCCAGTGGCTAAATATATAGCCATTGGCATAAAAAACATGTACAAAATATAAAATTAACATTTAAAACATATAGTCGCACAATCACAACTTGGAAGCGGAGGGCAGCGGTGCGCAAAGGGGATCGCAAGGAATATATAAAAATATAGAATAAAACTGCAATGAGACATATATTACAATTTCCCCATAATAGTCAATGTCAGGCATGCTACACCATACTTATGGCGCAAGGATTGCTAAGGGGCAGTGACAGTGTTATGCGCAGTAGCTAGGAATTAGTAGGCAATGCCATGCAAATGAGAGGAGTGATAGTGAATCGCAGACTCCCTTCTGGTGTAAGGATGCACCTCACAGCATAGCGTTATAACACCGAGGTGAGCCCTTGAGATAATGATGACATCAAAAGAGGGGTGTGTCGCCATTGCTGTAAGCACATTGGAGCATTGATAAACAGGTCTGCCCCTAGCTAGGCAAAGCTGCAGGATAGGGGTGTGTTGAATCACCCATAGCTATATTTAGCTGAGAGTACACAAGGTAACCGAGTATGCATGTGAACGGAGATGAAAACATGTGTAAACCCGGTAAATGGGTATGCGAGTTGCGCACTGCAGCCGAAACAGGAAGGATATAGGAAAGAAATAAGGAAATGCTGCAGCAGTTAAATTTGAGTACAAATGACTAATTAAACCTTAGGAGCCTACAGTGGGCCATTGACAACAGCTAACAAGGCTGCAAGCAGCTACCTGCAGAACAGGGAAGGGGAGGGGCTGTACTGCAAAGAAAACAGTAAAGTGTCAAAGCAGAGCAAAGGTGATATGCAGTATATCAGCTACAAGCCACATTTCACCATGACTGGGTAGGGAAAGTACAAGACAAGAAAGACGGCAGGTGGATGCATGCCTGATAATCGGAGGGGATCCAGTTCTAAAAGTGAATTAAAGGGCAACAGATTAATCAAGGCAGGCAAGTAGATCTCCACAGTGAAGGCCCCACACTTGCAGTACTCATTGCAAAACCCATAATTAAGACACGCAGCAGCTGGAATAGTTCATACACACCCACTTACATCAGCAGCATCAATAGCACAATACTATAAAGTGTGAAAGCACCTCACACACATTTGTGTATTCCCATACACTCTGCACCAGTGGTGTATACAGACGGGGAACTTTTATTATGTACATGTTAGGGGCTGCCATAGCTTTGATCCACCAGCACATGTTGGAGACTGAAGGTGGTGTGGAGGATGATGCACACCGAGGCTAAACTACCAGGGGCTACATGATCTGGAGATAGTAGAGCATTACAGGGTGGACAGGGACACCCTACAGCAACTTGTGGAGTTGTGCCAGCCATGCCTCAGAGCTAGAACAAACAGAGGGGAACCCATCCCAGAGGATACAAAGTTATGTGTAAGCCTGAGAATACTAGCTACAGGTATCTTTCAAAGACCAACTGAGGATATCATGGGTATCTCACAGGCATCAGCATCCAGGGTACTACACCGGTTCCTGGATGCCATGTTACCACATGCCAATGAGCACATATACTTCCCTCAAATGCAGGAGGAGTTGGACAGCAATATACGTCTCTTCCACTGTGTGGCAGAATACCCAGAGGTATTGGGTGCAATAGACTGCACGCACATACACATCAAGTCACCACCCGGTGAGCAGGGAAGGTGCTATATAAACCACAAGGGATACCCCTCCATCAACTGCCAGTTCGTGTGCAATGCCCAGGGCATTATCATGGATGTGTGTGCTGGCAGCCCTGGAAGCTATCATGACTCCCACATCTGGCATGCCTCACAGCTGTATTGGTTATTTGCCAGGGGGGACATCCCAAATGGCCACCTGGTGGGGGATGCTGGCTATGCACTGGAACCGTGGATGATGACTCCCATCAGAAATGCACACACACCCATGCAGGAACACCATAATGAAGCACACGCACAAACCAGAATCATCATAGAGTGTGTGTTTGGGATGCTGAAATCATGGTTCAGGTGCTTGGACATATCTGGTGGAGCCTTACAGTACTCTCCAGGCACGTGTGCCCACATCTTCATAGTGTGTGCCATGCTACACAATATGGTCCTGTGGAAACAGCTGCAGCAGGGACAGAATGGTGAAGGCCCTCACAGCCCACCACCATTGCCAAGGGCCCTACAGGCACAGAGGTACTCAGACCATGAACACCCTGAGCCAGCCCCAGTAGGCAGATGGAGGCATGCCCAGTATGCCCATGCCTTGGCAAAGAGGGAACGTATAGCACACACACTGACAGTGTAGGCACCTAGGGACTGACACCTTTCTCCACCTGCACACACACAGTAAAAATGGATGACAGACAAACAAGACTACCTGTAAATTGTCATGTATAGGCAGTCTACTGTGTGCATCCAACATAGGCAGCCCTCAACTATTGCACACACAACTGCCACTGGCACAAGGTAAGTCAACACCTGAACAGTAAACTAAGCTATCAGCACATGCAGATACTGTATGTATAGATTCATAGTTAGGTACTTGGCCAACTGCCAGAGGCCATTCATAAGGCCAGCCAAAATGTGACAACTTTTGCCATCCCATTGATTCATTAACCATCCCTCTGTGGAGCAGAGCCAATGGCAGGATCCCTGGGATGCATCTACTGTTCCCCATCCACCATTCAAGGTTTCTCTTGCAGAGTGTTAGTGAGGGGCTCTGTATAATGTAATTAGGGATGTTGTTCCAAAGTATGGGGAGTGTCTGTGATAAGAAGCTGACCCTCCAGCGTCTTCCGGTTATTGTTGTGGCAAAGTCAGCTCACTACAGTGTGTGGCTCACTGTTACATGGATTCCCATAGGTGGAGCATATCCATCAAGCCTGAGTTCGACATGGCTGTGTTGGTCAGTGGAGATCATCTTTGGGTAAACGAGATGCCACTGAGTAAAGCAGGTGTTTATTCAGTCCAGCTGCATAGGCCATATGTTGGAGGCCAGTATTCCCCTTGGTGAGGTACATTCACTCTCTTGAGGAACTCCTAAAAATGGAGAACATCGATATCTGTGCAGTGACTGAGACCTGGTTCAAGGCTCCAGAGAACACCCCTGCAATACCAGGCTACAATTCTTACCACACTTTTCGTCTGCAAAACCAAGACCGAAACACTAAAGGTGGAGGAGTGTCCATATTCACCAAGGATATTCACACCTCCAGGCTAGTTGCCCAACACAATGCTTCTGAAATTCTCCAGGTGCAACTAACACTAGGTAAGACTGCAATCCAAATTGTAGCTTACTACAGATCCCCCACCATACCCCAAGATTCTCACTACACCTTCCTAAACATACTGGAAAATATTAAGATACAACCAAACACCCTAATACTGGGTGATTTCAACTACCCTGCCATTAATTGAGAAAACTGCGGTACCAACTCCTTTTCCCAACGGTTCTTGGAATTCATAAATTCCAATGCCCTGGATCAACTAATCCATTGTCCCACCAGGGCTCCAATATCCTAGACCTGGTCATTACCAACATGGGAGATAGATGCTCCACACCAGTGGTCACCCCCTCATTGGTCAGGTCTGACCATAAGCAAATCACCCTTGACATCCACATCCCACCCCCCCCCCCCCGTAAGGAAACCTCCTTAAAAAATTCTCCAAAACCAACCTCATGCTACTGAAGTCAGAAGTGACAAACTTCACAACACCCATGCAGATGTTATCTGGAAGTTCGACTGCAGAATCCTACACTAAGGCACTGTATGAGCAGATCCACTCATGCATGAATCGTGCCATCCCAAATAGAACCAAGATGCTCTTCTCCAAAAAAAAGGAAGCCAATCTGGTGGTCCCCTGCTATAAACAAACTATACAACAGAAGGAAGAAACTGTTGCAGAAAAGAGGAAAATCCCAGGATGCAAAAAACTCCCTCACCAGCATCAGTAAGAAGCTGAGATCCCTCATAAAATCCTCAAAAGTTAGTTACAAAAATAAAATTGCCAAAGATTCCAAAGACAACCACAAGGCATTCTATAGTTATGTCAAGAATCTAAATGGCAATGCTCATATCTGCTCTGAGCTACAACAGAATGGTATTAAATATACTGATTCCAAGTATATTGCCAATATCCTGGCAGATCAATTTAGTGCCAACTTCACCCCCCTCTCACCCCCTAAAGGGCCCATCTCAATACCAAAAGATTGCCAAATTCTGATAATCACAGCCACACAGGTAGAAACAGCACTCTCCAAAGCTAAGAATACAGCATCCATGGGACCAGATGACATCTCAGGCTGTGTACTACATGAACTACAAAATTAACTGGCACCCCACCTAAGTGTCATGTTTAATCATAGCCTCACCTCAGGCTTCATGCCCACTGTTATCCCACTCCACAAGGGAGGATCCGCCTTGGATCCCGGGAACTACTGTCCCATCAGTCTGACAAGCCTGATCTTCAAGGGCATGGAACGCATTATCATGGAACTTATAAACAAAGACATTGACAACCTTCAAACACTGGACCCCACCCAGTTTGGGTTTGTGAAGGGACGATCTTGTCTCCTGAATCTGATTGACTTCTTCGAATCAGTCTCCAGAGCTGTGGACAAGGGTAAGGTGGTCCACACAGCCTATCTGGACCTCGCCTAGGCCTTCAACACCATCGCCCACTCTGGAATCATAGATAAACTTTCTAAGCTGGGCATAAATCCCTACATCACTTGATGGGTTGCCAACTGGCTTACTGACAGAACCCAGACTGTAAAAGTAGCCAACTCCAAATCCAGCTCCAAATAAGTGACAATTGGAGTGCCTCAGGGTTCAGTCCTGGAACCACTCCTGTTTGGCATCTACTTCTCTGAAGTACAGGCCAACACTAAGGGACTCTTGCTAACAAAGTCTGCAGATGGCTGCAAACTGGGAGCCATTACTGAATCCCCAAATGATGTGGATATTCTACAAAAGGGCCTTACAGAAACAAATGCCTGGTGCCAGAGCCATGGGCTGAAGCTTAATGCCAAGAAATGTATAGTTATCCCCTTTGGAAAAAAAAACATGTACCCACGAACTACCACATAGGTGGCAGGACACTAAACATCGAAAGTGTGATTAGAGACTTAGGGACACAGTGGTCTCACTTTCGATAACCACATCACCACAACTGTCAGGAAATCCTTCTATGTGGCACACCTCATCACTTAGGGCTTTTCATCCAGAAAAAAAGAGATCATTGTCCCACTGTACTTATCCCTCATTAGACCCATTATAGAGTATAATGCCCCATTTGGCATGTACCTCACAAGACATCTGCAACAGCTGGAAAGGCCACAGAAATACCTCACTAAAAGAATCACAGGCCTAAAGCAGATGCCATATGCTGACCATCTAAAAAACCTCCATCTATACTCTGTGGCATATCGTCTACTCAGAGGCGATCTCTGCTTAACATACAAGACCATGTCAAACCCTGAGCTGTTGGACATGCTACATTTAAAGAAATCCCAATCCCTCAGAGCTACACACTCCAGGGATCTAAATCTTATCATCACAATGAACAAAACATGCTGGAGGGATAGGTTCCTGACCCAGAGACTCCCCATACTCTGGAATAGACTGCCCATACATGTCAAGCAGGGTGCCTTATTGGCCCTCTTCAAAAGGAACCTTGATGATTGGATGGGAGATAGGAAATTCACCCCAGGGATCATGTCAGTCACCCTGCTAGACAAGGGCCCAGAGAAGTAAATATTGTGGGAAGAAATTTCGAGGAAATTGTTATAGCTAGGCTTGCATAGGCCTTAGGGCCAATAGTCTAGTACCAACCTATGAACCTATTCGTGGACCCTCCAGCTGTTGGATGTGTCCTCTGAGGTACATCCCACATGGGTTATTATACCCTATGATGAAAATGATGACTGATGAGTAAAGGGGCACTATAACCCCAGTATGTCTAGATGGGAATCCTTTAGTAGTCAGATGGCCTACATAGAAGGATGTCCTAACTACTGTGGAAATATGATTGTCACAGGGGAGATCACTATCTACCTTAGTCCCCAGATACCCCATTACCTCATCTGTATTAAAGTGGCTGCTGCTCATGTGTTAATATGTGAGTGCCAATTCCACAATGGAATGACCATGCAGTTAGTGGCACTTGGCTGGAGGCCATATCATTGGCAGCCTGTGACATTCTCTGTGAGGCCCCTTGAGGGATATCCGTGTCAGCTGGACTATTACTCATGGCTCTCAGTTTGCAGTCATTGCCAAACATGGTCTGCCGTAGTCCACCTGTGTTTGCCTATACATCTGAGACGTACATGCCAAACAGTCGGTCTCCCAAGACTGAGTCCTGTGGGACACCAGTCATGACTGTTTAAGAGTTGATCCTGGAGACCGCTAGTCGTACCATGTGGGTTCTGCGTGTAAGCCCGTTGGCAACCCAACCTGTGATGTATGGGTGAATGTACAGGCTGGTGTGTTCATCAATAATATATGAGTGGGGCATGGTGTCAAAAGCCTTGGTGAGGTCCAGGTAGTATGTGTGAACCACCTCCGCTGTCATCTAACATCTTGGTGACTGTATGTAAGATGTCAAACAGGTTCAGTAGGTATGAACTGCACTCAACCAAGCTGACCTGGGTTGGGTCACATGCTTGAAGGTTACCAATGTCATAGTTAATGAGTGCCATGAGGATGCGAACCATACCATTGCAGACCAGGCTAGTCAGGCTTATTGGGTGGTAGTTACCATGGTCAGTTGTGATTTTTCCATGATGGAATGGAATACCATTGCCACGCACTATTGTATGGGCATGTAGCCTGTGGAGAGGCTGAGGTAGGAATGCTTAATTAGGTGGGGGGCAAGCTGTCTTGTACAGTTTGCAAGATGCAGTCCGGGTCAACATCTACCTCCACTGACACTGTGTTCTGCTGTTAGTGAGGGCCATTTCCACCTGTGTGTCTCTGATGGTTGGGATATTGTACCTTTCGGGTAGTGTTGTGGTCTCTTTAGGGGGTGAAGTATGCACCGAATGTATCTGCAAGGATGTTGGTGATATCAGTAGGATCAGCATATTTTGTGCTATATTTCACTGGCACAGTGCAAATCTGTGTGTCACCACTTAGATCCTTGACATAGCCAAATAAGGCATTGTGGTTATCTTTCAAATCCTTGTGTATTCTCCTGCTGGCATTAGCCTTGGATGATATCATGAGGGACCTACGTATCATACTAATAGAGGTCACAGATGTCTACCCTTCATGGGATTTGCTGTGTGTCTGGAACACTGTCCTATGTCTATAGTATAGCCTGTTTATTGTAGAGGTCCACCAGACAGGTGTCCTTGTCTAGGAGGAGTGAGTCTTGGTTTACCAGCGATGGCATGATCCATACATCTGTGTAGGTGCTTATAGACTGCATTTGTAAATCTGTCTGTATCTTGAGCAGTGTTTCCGCTTAGTGTGGGGGCTGTGAAACTCCCACTCCTGTCACTAGTAGTGTAAATTTAGCTGTAGGAATGGTATACACTGTGGTATCTGTGAGTGGGGGAGATGCTAGGGTGTGTAAACAGTGAATAGTTCATGGTCAGATCTAACCAGTGACTGGTTAACCTCCACTGTGGTGACCTGTTGCCCATGTTGGTGATGACCACATCTAGTAGTTTCCACCCCACATTAGGGAGGTTACCACCTGATACAGGGCATATGAGATGATACATTCCAGGAAGTGCTGGTCCTGGAAGTGAGTACCGCAGTACTTTTCCCAGTTAACGGTATGGTAGTTGACATCAACCAATGCCAGGGTGCGCGTTAGGACTGTCATGTTCTCCACTGTCTCCAGGTAGGTGGAGTGGAGGTCCTGCGTCATGGAGGGTGATCGGTAGCAGGCCACATTCCACATTGCAGTTGTGGCTGATGTTAGCTGCACATGGATGATCACAGAGGTATCATGCTGCCCCACTAACCTGGAGGTGTAGGTATCCCTGATGAATATGGATACAGCCCCTCCATGTCTGTCAGTCCATGTTCTGTGGCTAAAATGTGTGGTATGGGTTGTAGTCTGGTAGTGCTGGTTTGCTCTCAGGAGCCTTAAGACAGATTTCAGTTAATGCACAGATGTTGTCCATCCTGAGGAGTGCTGTGAGTGCATGCATATTGTGATCACAACCCCTGGTGCTGAGTAGCATAAACCTCATTGAATCTGCTATTGTGCTGTTTATGGAGTTGGTATTCACCTTTGAGACTCTCCTAAATAAGGCACCATGGGGGTGCCAATAGCCTTAGCCTGTATTCCAAAGCATAAGGCTGACACATAGGCTGGTATGGTATCATTGCATGCATGTTCCCCATCTGTGCTTGCTTTTCATCTCCCCTGTAGGTAACCTAGTGGTAAGCAATAGTAAGCCTTAAACTTATACAAGTCTTCTAGCTTCCAAGATAGGCTTTTGGAGTGACTAAGTATTAGTGTTCTATATGTTCTTGCTGTACTTAACTATTTCCTGACTATGTGGTGAGTTCATAATGTATATTGTGATCTGAAGGTCTGTTTAGTTACATATTATGGCTGTGATGGCCTGCACGTTAGAGGTTCACAGATAGCCTACTATCTATATGCCCAAGGGCAATTAGAAGCATAGCAACAGTGTGTTGGCCTTCCCCGCACCATTGATGAAGTAACTGAGCCTCTGTCGAGCATAGCCAATGAAGCAATTCCAGGCAGAGGTGCTGGAAGCTGTTGAAGACTGAGGTTGTGGAGGTTGATAGGGGCACTTAGTGATCTAAAGAGGGCATGGTAATGTGGCAGTTCGACACCATTCAATTCCTCCAACAGGTCTTGCAGCTATCAAACTGGTCAGGATCCCCAACCCCCTGGCTGTATGGTTCTGGGACACATGATCCCAGGGGTGTATAGTCTGTTACCCATTCACACAACAAGGTTTCCCTTGAAGTGTGCCAGTGAGGGGCTATGCCTAATGTAGTTAGGAATGTAATGTACTGTCTCACAGTACATTTGATGTTAAGTTGTCCATCTCACCTTCGTTCTTGCTGTTTGGGTTTGGAGCCAATCCTCGGCTCTGACTCGGCCATCTTCTATAGCTCGAGAGCTGCTTACTGGCTCGAGGCTACCCCTTATCCCAGCATGCCCAGCGTAAGCTACCCAGATCTCGTTTGCCACTTCAGCTGCGAGATTGCTTCGTTACTGGCTCAGGCTCAGTATAGTTTTTGTCAATTAATATATTGTTGTTTATTCTTGAAATTTTGTCAAGTATTGGTCATTTTTTGTACTAGATATATTCCTTTATCCCTTATCACTTTCTTGTGTATTTGTTGGTCGTCACTCCATAACTCGCAGGCCTTCTGTTTCCCTTGAACTCATTTAAATTAGAGAGTTCTCCCTCCCCCCATTAGGATAGCCATTTAAATTAGAGGCTTTCCTTTCTGTTCCTTAACTGTAAAAAAAAAAAGTCTATTTGTTTTTTGTTTTTTGTAGTATAGCTTTTTATTATTGTTTTTGTGGTTGTTATTACTATAATGTCTAAAGATACCAAGGTATCTAGCTTCAAAAGTGTGACTCATGCTGCCAGAAAATGTCTCTGACAGATGGACACATTAGTTGTGTATATTGTTTGGGCGCTGTTCACCTGCAGGACTCCTGTTCTATATGTCACACCTTTAGTCCCAGGGTCCTGCAGGAGCGCAAAAACAAATTAATCCTTCAGGGATTATTGAAGCCTCAGGATTCTCTGGCTAAAAGTACTCAGCCAGCAAAATCCCCTAAGTCTGTCAAGCCGTCGGCTCCACCTTTGGAGCCGACCCCTTTACTAGACCAACCAAGTATGTCGATGCCGGCTGGCACTGACAAGACAACTCCTCCGTCGGCTCCATCTGCTATTTCAGAGCTGTCTCGGAGCCATAAGAGACTGAGGTCTCCGTGCTTGGAGTCCATCCACTTGGCACCTCAGTCACCTTTGTTACAGAGTGAACATAGCCATCATTCTTCCCACTCCTCTTGATCCTCTAGATTATCAGATCATGATGTGGAGAGAGTAGTAAGTAGGTTGCTTAAGTCACAGGCACTGGCAGAAATTCTGTGCAGCCCACCTCAACAGGTATCGGCTCCAACTGCCTCTATTTCTGTTCCTCCTCTAACTACATTTAGCTCGGAGCCGGAGACCATGGATCCACAGGTAGTAAAACCATCGGCACCGATCATCATCTCTCCTTCGGTTCTGATGTTGGCTCTGATTACCTCGATTATACCTTCTATTGAGGGATCTGGGTTCTGAGGGTCTCTCATTGGCTCCAAGGAGGGGAGTGGCATCGGACCCTTGTCCGACCTCGTTCTCCCCTCGGAGCTTCGGCACAGGTGAACTCGGCTCCAACATCGGCCATGGAGCCGTCACCCTCGATGCGGAGAAAGACTCCTGTTTCTTTGGAGCTGGAGATTTCTCTGCCTAGAGGTCGGGACGCCTTCAAGGTCATGCGGAGTATGCTGTCCCCTGAAACAGCTCTACTGCCAGCTCCATCGGCTCCTCCCCCTGTGGTGTTTGTTCCAACCTCTACTCCTCCTCCAGACCCCAAGTGTAGGGAACCTATACTGCAGGACATCCCAATGGGTGATCCCTCTTCTTCCGAAGCCTCCCCTGATCACTCAGAAGAGCATCCCTGGAAGATGAAGTGCAAGAGAAAGCACATAGACTCCCCTGAGTCTGTCATTTCAGATACAGACATGGATGAATCGGAAGGGTCCCTAAGGTCCCCCTCTGAAGATGTTTCCTTTTTGGACATCCTTGAAATGCTTAGACAGAGGAGGGACTGGACTTCCCTAGCCCCTACTGAGGATGAGTCTGTATATCTGGACGCATTTGGTTCCCGACCTTCCACCTCCTGGGTATCTCCTCCTTTCGATCCACTCATGTCTGTAGTGGCTCGAAAGGCTTGGTTAGCTCCAGATTCTGTGGAACCTACTCCGAGGAGACCAAACAAATTTATTACAGCCCCCCAGGACAAGCAATTCCTCTCCAAAGGTGTGCCCATTGATCCATGGTGGTAGCAGCAGCAACCAAGAAAGAGTTAGCAGAAACCTCTTCATCTGTTCATCCTCCGAACAAAGAGTCTCGGATGATGGACAGATATTGCAAAGCGAATGTTTGCTTCAGTGACTTTTTCAATGAGGTCCCTGAACTATCTATGCCATTTTACACATCTTCAAAGGGATCTCCTGAAAGAGCTTAGAGATACCCTTCAATATCCTACAGCTGAGGGAGCACCAGCCAAAGTAGCTTCTCATCTTGTGACTCTTAATTCCATAGTCAACTCCTCCATGAGGCTGATTTCCTATGCAGCCGATGGAGCAAGCAGAGCCACAGGGACAGATATGGCTTTCAGGAGACATGTTTGGATGTGCAGTGTCAGTTTGCGGAACCCTTTCGAGTGTCCTTCACCAATACTCCCTTTGATGGCTCCTTTCTCTTTGGGCCTCAGGTGAAAGACACGTTGACCAGGTGTGGGCAGGAAGACAAGACTCTCTCTGCCATGGCAGTCCATTTTTTAACTCCTTCCAGACCTTAACCCAAGGTTCAGAAGAGCGGAAAGATGTGGTTCCGAAAATCCCAGAGACCCTTGCCTGACACACGTGGTGATTTTTCCCCCAGGGGCAGAGGGAGAAACAACAATAACAGACGCTACCCTCATGGCAGAGGGGGACTACAAAACCAGGGAGACAGAGAAGCCTTCTCTGAAAAGCCCTTCCAGCATCCCTGAAGGGTTTCCCGACTGCCCACCTCTGGAGGCAGTCGGGGGAAGACTTTCGCTTTACCCAAAAGCCTGGCAAAATATAACAAGAGACAAATGGGTACTATCCATCATATCCAGAAGTTACAAAATTCTCTTCCATCAATTCCCCCATAGAATCAAAAAAGCTCATCCCCAGATGTCCCACCAAATCTAAAGGATCAAGCAGTCACAGAAGTTTCAAGACTGCTGAAAAAAGAGCCATTCAAGAAGTCCCAGCAGACCAACTAGGATCCGGAACTTACTCAAAATTCTTTTTGGTACCAAAAAAGACAGGGGACTGGAGACCAATATTGGATCTCAGCAGATTGAACAAATCTGTGCAAAAAGAAAAGTTCCGGATGGTGACACTGCGGTCCATTTTCCCTTTTCTGGGTCAGGACAATTGGATGTGCTCAATAGATCTTCAGGACGCATACTACTATATCAAGATGGACAGACGCTCCAGGAGATTTCTTCGCTTCAGGGTAGGGGCCAGTTATTACCAGTTCAGAGCTCTGCCTTTTGGTCTCACCTCAGCCCCCAGGGTGTTCACCAAGTGTATGGCAGTAGTCACAGCTCACCTGAGGCGTCAAGGATTCCAGGTGTTTCCCTATCTAGATGACTGGCTCATGACTGCTACCATCAGGCATCAACTCTTAGAGGCATGGGATTGTACAATCACATCATGCATTCAACTAGGCATTACAGTAAATTATGAAAAATCTGCCTTGTTGCCCTGTCAGTCTATCACATACATAGGAGCAGAATTAAACACAAAAGAAATGTTTGCAAGATTACCACAGGAAAGAGTTTCCACTATTCATCAACAAGTGTTAATTCTAATGCAGAGCAAAAGGGTTCAAGTCAGACATGTCCTCCAAGCCCTAGGCTCCATGACAGCTGCCATTCTTCCTGTCCCATTAGCGCGTTTCCACATGAGAATCCTTCAGTGGCTTCTTTTCACACAGTGGTCTTTCCATGAACTACCCATGTCTCACATGATCCTGATCACAAAAACATGCAAAAGGCACCTTTCTTGGTGGATGGTCTCCCCACTAGTAATTCAGGGCAGACCTTTCATACAACCCCCTCCAGTAGCCACAGTGACCATGGATGCCTCCCTGATAGGATGGGGGGCATTATCTAAGCAGGACAGTCCAAGGCACTTGGCAACCTCATGAATACCATCTGCATATCAATGTCCTAGAATTGAGAGCAGTTCTCCTAGCGTTGCAAGCCCTTCAAGACTCTCTTCCTTCTGGGACCATTGCAATCCAAATGGACAACATGTCAGTGGTGTGGTACACCAACAAACAGGGCGGGACCAGGTCTTACCCTTTGTGTCAAGAAGCACTCAGACTGTGGCAATGGGTGATTTCTTCCCAATGTTTTCTGATAGCAACACACATCCCTGGGAAATCCAACGTCATAGCGGACAGGCTCAGCAGAGCTATCCTCATGCCTTACGAGTGGTCTCTGAATCAGGAAGTTGCAGATCTTATCTTCAGCAAATGGGGACAGCCTTGCTGTGACCTATTTGCCACTCCTCTCAACAATAAATGCAGCAGCCACTTCTCCCTACTTCCTCTTCCAGGTCATATACCCAGAGATGCTCTAGTCCACGATTGGCCTTGGGGACTCTTTATGCTTTTCCCCCTTTTCCCCTAATTCCAAGACTCATACAGAAAGCAAAATCATTGGGTTGCAAAATGATCCTCATTGCCCCATATTGGCCTCAACAGATATGGTTCCCGTTCCTACACCTACACCTTCTGGATCATCCTTGGATTCTGGACCTAGTTCCAGATCTTCTGATTCACCAATCAGGTGGGTTGCACCAATCCCTTCAAACTCTCCAGCTCACAGCTTGGTTACTCCACTTCCAACCATAGCCAGGCTTTACAATATCTCCCCAGCAGTCCGTGATATTATTGTTTCCTCACATAAGTCTACTACGAGGAAAACGTATGCTAGTAAATGGAAATGGTTTTCTTACTGGGCAGAATCTAGAAATTTGGATCCCTTCTCAGCCCCAGTCCATGAAATTCTTGAATTTCTAGCACAGCTTTTTCAGCCTGGTGTGGCTTCCACTACCATTAGAGTACAACTAGCTGCCATTTCTAATTTTCATATCAGTATGTTTAATTCTAGAATAATGTCTCATAAGCTCTGCAAGGCCTTTATGAAAGGAACATCTCTTCTTAGACCCCCAGTTTGAGATCCTCCTCCTCCTTGGGATCTCAATTTAGTTTTAGCTTCCTTAATTTTGCATCCCTTTGAACTGGCGGCATCATGTTCTTTAAAATTTCTTTCTTGGAATACACTTTTTCTGGTTGCTATCACTTCAGCTAGACATGTCTCAGAACTTCAAGCACTATGTGTTCATCCTCCTTACCTGGTGTTTCACAAGGACAGAGTTTCTCAGAGGACCAATCCAGCCTTTATTCCTAAAGTCTGCTCAGAGAACAATTTAAATCAATCCATAGATCTCCCAGTTTTCTTTCCTAATCCCAGCAACAAGGCAGAATACAAGCTCCACCAATTGGATGTACACAGACAATTGCATTTTTATCTCCATAGAACTAAGGAACTAAGAAAGTCAGACCAGTTATTTCTTTCTTATGCTTTCAACGAACAAGGCCTTCCAGTTTCTAAAGTGACCTTATCCAGATGGCTATCTGATACTATTGCTTTTATTTATCAGTTACGAAATAAAGAGCTACCAGCTAAACCAAAAGGTCATTCTACTAGAGCATTAGCCACCTCTGTAGCGTTTCAGTCTAGGTTGCCCATAGACTTAATCTGTGCAGCTGCCACTTGGGCAAACCCTCACACTTTTATCTCTCATTACAAGGTAGATATGGTCTCCCAGAGCAGAGCTTCCTTTGGTTCTACTGTTCTGAAGAGTCTGTTCCTATGAGCCACCCGGGATTGTAGGTGCTAGGGACGCTGTCCCAAACAGCAAGAATGAAGGCGAGATGGACAACTTAACATAAAGAAGTTATGTACCTACCATAACATTCCATGTTAGTTGTCTTCATCTCGCCTTCCTTCTTGAGTTCCTCCCTCCTTCCCCCTTCCTAGAGGATTGTGAGGAGTTCCCTTTTGTTTTCACTGGCTGAGCATCTTTTATTACTTCACATGCCAGGTAATTTATAATTCCTTTCTTGTTTAGGTGTATTGGACAACCAGTTTTTAGGAACTGGTTACTCTACTTATGTCTAGTGTGCACGATCACAAATGAGATCTGGGTAGCTGATGCTGGGCATGCTGGGATAAGGGGTAGCCTCGAGCCAGTAAACAGCTCTCGAGCTATAGAAGATGGCCGAGTTGGAGCCGATCCAAACAGCAAGAAGGAAGGTGAGATGAAGACAACTAACATGGAACGTTATGGTAGGTACATAACTTCTTTTTATATGTTGTTATGTCAAGAGTACGTGAAGCTCAGTGAGTTTGGGGGCTCCCGCCCTTTGCTTAGCCTAGCTTACACATAGAAATCATCTAAATAGGAAATAGGCGGAAGCAACGTTAATGTCAACAGTGTAATGGTTACAGCATCCACATAGTATCTGTGCATTCGAGGTTACAATCCAGATAAAGGCAGGGATGTTTATCATGTGCAAAAGTATACCTTAAACACAGCTTGCATATATAGGTAGTAATCGTCTGTATAATAAACATTCGAATCACCCATGTAAACCCATGTGTGCAGGGGAGTACAGTCAACAGAGAATGTAATGTCATGTCAGCACATAGTGAGATGTTATGTCACTGACAGGTATATATCCAGAGTAGTTAGCGGATGTGGCCGTGTTTGCGCACACAGGTTATACGTTACAATGTTTGTTTAACTGTGTTTAACCACTGCTATAATATCACACAAACACTTTTAAACATGCTTACAACTGCTTAAATGAGCCTTATTCTGCAATAAAAAGCATTTGTAAAGCATCGCAAGTGTCAAACCCTGGACCATGCACACTATATTCATGGGACGTACTGCTACGCCATCCAAGGTGTACACATGTTTCATGGTCCTGAGACTACACCTTATACCATATGCATTTCACTGTAATGATCACAAATGGGACAGTGGCTTTGGGTACATATGTACAGTACATTGTAATGCACTGTAGTTTGTGAACCAACATATTCCAGTCTACAGATGTATTACTGTCACAAACTAATAGGAAATATATATATATATATATATATATATATATATATAAATATATATATAGGTCTACCTGAAAACGCCGACATCGCAGAACACCAACAACGAGAACACCAACACCGGAAGATCAACAATAGAGAAGACCGGCAGTTGAGTATCCCGAAGCTGAGAACACTGACATGTTAAGGTAAGTGTGCGATAGGGATGGACATTAGGGTCAGGGTGTGGGTAAGGTAAGTGTGTGATAGTGACGGAGTTTAGGTTTAGGGGTGGGTTAAGTGAGTTAGGGTTAGGGTGTGGGTAAGGTAAGTGTGCGATAGTGATGGACTTGAGGGTTAGGGGCAGATTAAGTGAGTTAGGGTTAGGGTGCGGGTAAGGTAAGTGTGCGATAGTGATGGACCTTAGGGTTAGGGTTTGGGTTAAGGTTAGTGAATAGATAGTTGTGTTTGTAAGGTTTAGTGTAGGTTTGCAAGGTTTTTGGTGTGCTTGTGTTGTGTGTGTGTTTTTTGGGAAAGGTATTTGTTTTGTTGTTTGACAGGATTTTGGTTTGTTGGGCATGTGAAGTTTCGTGTTTTTTTAACTTTTTTTTTCTGTGTTTTCATGTCGGTTATCTCGTTGGCAGCATTCTGCGTTGTCAGCATTTTCAGGTAGACCCATATATTTATTTTTTATTTTTTTATTTTACATTTGTTGACTGGGCTAGTCCAGCTGGAGACATGTCCATTTTCAGTAGAGGCCCAGGGAGAAAAGCTCCAAGAAATTGTACAGAGTTTATACAAAGTTAAAATAGAAGTTATACAGATATTGAAAGAACAGAATTGTCGCAAAAAAAATTTTTTTTTATACACAAATAGTACAAATTAGAATAGTCATAGTCATTTTGTAAGGTACAGTATACATATATACATATATGTTATATGCAATAATATAGTTTATTGATACATAAAAGGTAGTTACTTAAGGATGTGGGGTGAGATAAGTGAATAGGATATACACATTATACAGTTACATCAATCGCCATATATATGTAAGCATCTATGAACACACTTCGTGACACAGAAGCACTCCAAAGGTATTGGAGTGTACACAAAACAATTAATATTAACCTAATTCACCATAGAAGGGGTGGCTGTTGTGTATGTGAAGATTGGGGTGGGGGAGGAACGATAGGTAATGCAATCATGCATCAAGGAGGGCCTGGGTCAGATGTCCAATAAGTGAACTGGAGGGGCATACATGGAGTATGGGGACAATATATAGGACACAAAGCAAGAACCTTACTCATTCATAATACACCCCATCATGTCACATTGCAACACCTACTTTCACAAACATATGAACATTAACATGTATCAGACATATGTACACCAACTGACTGCCACATTTGTTTTCAGTAGTGAGGAATGTCTGTAGTACAATGTATATTATAAACACCATGACATTCATGTATATCTCAGATGCTTTAGTGGTAAGGTCAGTGACTGTGGTGTTCATGATCCCAGGTGCAAGGGCTGTTAGGTTATTTTAAGGGCCAGAATAAGGGCTTTTGGATGCAGGTAGATTAAAGCACTCTTAAGCAGTTATAAGTGGGATTCCATGTGTTTGCATGATGGTAAGCGGCGCTGCAACACGGTAAATGGAGAAGCGTTTCACATGTTTGACCTTTGCTTAACATCGTGCAGACCACAGGAAAACCTGCTCACAACTGCGTAAATGTGGGATATTCACACTTTCCCTACCAGTGCCTACTCTGAGAGGTAAAATAATAACACCTTCCAAGAGTAAAACCCGCAACCATGTACTCCATCCTCAGAGTAACCTAACACTAAGCTACCTGGGATAAACCTATCCCAGTTGTGTATGCAGACAGGTTAAAACGCAAAAGGGAGGAATGTGTTGAAACAGGACAACCCGCCATGTACCCAATTAAAGGTGTATGCTCATATATATATATAGATATATATATATATATATATATATATATATAGAGAGAGAGAGAGAGAGAGAGAGAGATACATAGTGACATGTCGATATATACAGGTCTACATATATATGTAGATATATAGATAGGTTAAAAACATCTATACATCTATGGAGGTACAGATAAATGTATGCAATAATGAATATATCTATATACATATACACACATATGTGTATATATATATATATATATATATATATATACACATACATACATGTCTGTAGACAGCATCCGAAGTGGTCATATCTGTGTATAACATGGACCATAGCAATCACACATTTCGCCCCCCCCCCCAAACAATATGAACATAACATATGAAGAGTATATGCCAATACACTATTACAAATATGTTCTATGGACACAGTCACCAACACAACTGCATTGACTGCAAATATCCATGACAGAATTACACAGACAGCTTTCATTTTGCAAATCTTTATTACATTCCGATGTATTGCCAAAAGGATTCAAGGACTAACAGTACCTGCATGCTATACAGGAAGCATTTAATAGTGCCTTAATGAATCAGCCTGCAATTACCATAGTATTAGGCCACTAAGGGATAGGTGTTCACACAGGGAAAGAACACCCACACACATAAAGACGTTGTATAAAAGGGGTTCCTACACACCTGCATGTGCTATGTACACCCACCAACATCTATCCCACAACCAAAATAATTACATCAATACATACTGTCATACCATAACCAATTATACAACTACTGTACAACATCTGCTGAAACCTTAACATACCTGGACACAGACACACTAACATGGCCCTATGTGAAATAGTTGCCGCTATACAATTGAACAGCTGCTGATGTAACAGGGTTTGTATGAACTAATCCCGTTTCAGAGGGTTGAAAGGTTCGTACACCAGGAAGTTTTACTGAGTACTGATTATCAGCACAGTATGATACACAGTAACACCAAACTAAATATGTCTGGTAAGCACACTGTAAACCCCCTAACATTATATGCATAGCTATGCAGCCTTGATGTGGTCAAACAACCTGGCCAGACTGACACATATGCAGAAGTATTAGGTACAGACAAACCCTGCACAAGTAGCAATGTTCAGAAATATAACAGTAATACTCACATTTAAACCAACTCCTTTAGGCATTACACACAATATATTACTGTTTGTCTCCATACAGCTGTTGCAATAGATTCCAAACAAAACTTCCATGCTGTCTTCCTCACAAGTAAGGCAAAGAAACAACGCCCAAGTGGAGTACTCAGTTATACTCCACTGTAGCCATGGTATTGGCTAAAGCAGTAGCAGCACAGCTGATGCGCATGTAATTAGCTACTTAGGAACACCAATTGGCCATCAGGATAGCATGTTACTGATCTGTAACTATAAAAGGTTGCCTTGTCACACATTCAAACCATCTGTATCTACCTGTAGGACAGTACAAAACACTGAAAGACGAAATGAAAAAGAGTATTATACTAGTCAATAACACCTCTGATTACTAAGACGGTATGTATAACATGTAGTATGTCTGTGTATGTAGGATCTGTACTGTACGAATTACAATGTAATCAATGCATATAGTGGAAATAGCTATCTTGTAGCGATGTATTGTTGAGCAGTAGTAATGCTTGTAGTATTCTATGTGTGTACTGCTGTAGGTCACACGGCACTCTCCATATACACCACAAGGGATGATATGGGCTTGGAACCCACCAATTCGCTTCCAGCCACTGTCAGTGTCAGGATTGGTCCAACAAGTATGTGCTATAACATGGGATAGTATATGTCAATATATTGTAACAGTCAACATATGTATGGGTGTATAAGTAAGATAAACATGTTAAAGGTGGGCTTACCGTGCAACTATGGTGTGCATTGTGGGATATTGTGCCAATAACTGTGTAATGTACAGTATGCTAGGCAGATCTTGTATTCTATTCTACATAGTGGTTCTGTTATATTATGCAAACAGTAGTTATACCTATTGGCAATTACAATACTCACTGACAGAATGCATAGCATTAGTATTCATCTGACAGGTTAGTAGCATGATAGCAAAGATAATTGGAAGAGCCAAGTAACTATCCATGCACATAACACATGTAATAGCCACCTCTCTACTATCATTTGCAAGCAATAACAGCTGTGCATGTGTACATGTTATGCAAATGTGTAGTGACCCTTTTCACAAGGCTGGGCCAAATGGCTATGTGCACATCTACATAGAGTGGATATTGAGAGTAGAAACACACTGGTTGAACTACCAGGTTTGTGTAGCTCAACCTCTCATTGCCAACCTAACAGCCGCCTGAACATACTGTATTTAAGGTAGTGCACAGCACTGGTAATGAAACAGGTTGCATATCATCTTTAACTCCAGTGTAACATTTGTAGTAGGTGTGTAAGATGTAGGAGACAGCTTCCCATGTGTAATAGCCGCATCATAGGTGATGGCTCACACTATCTGATTATATCCTGATCATGCTGATAGTGGCATCAGAGCCTATTGATACATGACTCTGTTTGGGAAGTGGGTGTCTGTGTCCAACAGAGCTCATGGTCCTGGTGGATATGTGAGTATATACCCAGAGAAGGAAACAGACCTGTAGACACTTGCATCATCTGTAATCAACTAACAGGATGTGATGTGCTCCTCAGAGAAGGATTGCTGCTAAAGGTAGCTACAATGTTTCTGAAATAGCCAGTGTTGTCATGTCCATAACACAAATATTAACATGCGAGCATCACTGTCTAAAACATCTTCATTGGCAATAAGTAAACTAAATACAGTACTTGGTACTTGTAGTACTGACTGCTCATACAGGCATCATGCTAAAAAACACAGAGAACCACCGACTAGTAAAAACAAAATAGTGAACCAGGAAAAGAGTAATCCAAGGCACTGAGTAGTCCCGATAACAAAGTAATTAGATGCAAAGAAGTAAAACCACCAGGTTGAACTAAAACAGGAACCAAATTTAATTAAGCGCTTTTCGTTTGCTGAATAGGCAAACTTCTTCAGACAATTACCACAGTACCACAATGCACTATTTAAAACACTAAACATCAACAATTAACAATTAAGTGAAGACAGTTAATGTTAATTGGAAAACGAATATACTGACTAAAACATATCCATTAATACAAATAAAATTCGTAAACAGATTTGTCAACTACCAAAAGAAATCAAATTTCTAAAAAACACAGTAATAATTTTAAAGTAAAAATAAATAAATAAAAACCAGGGGCACATGTCACCTAATCTAAACCATGACTATCCCTACTACAAATTATGATGGTAAAGTATCTTTGCTTGCCACCATGAAAACCCACTTAAAAACCACATATATATGGTGGTAAAATCAGAAATCACTTGTACCCTAGACATTTAACAAAATCACTATGAATGTACATGTCTACGGCATGAAATATATTATGTTAAAGTAAATGTAAATGATTTATGAACACCAAAAAAACAAGTTGTGGTGTATTTATAAGAAACCTATCTTTTTAAACTTGCAATACTGAGTAGACTAGATATAGAACAAGTTTCATTCAGACCTGGAGTATGGTATGCTTCTAGTCTAATCTGCCAGTGTAATTCAATTTCAAGTAACTTGAGTTCCATTGGTCCACCTCTAATGTCCTGACTAACCTGATCTATCGCAATAAATTTAAACTGATGGGATGGAAATTTAAGGATGTGCCTAGCAAGAGCATTGGTTTCTTTATGCTTTCTTATAGCGTACTGGTGTTTGTAAATATGCTCCTTGAACTTACGTTCGGTCTTACCTACGTAAAAAGCCAAACAATTTTGGCATTGCGCTAAATAGACAAGCATCCTAGAATTACAATTGTTCCTATATTTTAGTTGAAATTCATAATTGTTAATCATGAATCTATTAGATTCAGTAATGAATTTGCAATAGTTACAGGATTGGCATTTAAACATCCTCAGGGACCTAGTAGGTGGTGGTTTCATCTCAAACCAGGCTTTAAGATTCCTGGCCTTCCTGTATGCCACCTTAGGTAATAGACCCAATTTAGAAGAGACCACTGGGTCTGACTTAAACAAATGCCAATTCTTTTTAACAATGTGCCACAAATTTATGCTGTCCACAGCATAGGTGGTAATAAACCTAGGTAAATCCAACAACGATGACCCATCGTCATTTACATTAACCTCGATGTCGGAAGTAGGTGGTAATGTTGTTGGATCAAATGTGACACGAACCTGTAATAAGGGGACATAAAAACCAGACCTCCTTTTCAATGAAACTTCACTTATTAAGTCCTCAACCAATTTGTTAGGGTACCCTCGACTCAAAAACATCATTTCTAAAATTGAACATTCCTCAGTGAAGTCGTCATCTTTGCTAGTGATTCTAGCAGCTCTTACAAGCTGTCCCTTAATAACAGCACGTTTCTGTGTAAACGGGTGACAACTTGTGAAGTGCAATAGAGTGTTAGAGTAGGTGGGCTTCCTATGAACCTTTGCTGTGAAACAAGCAGCTATTGGGTCCTTAACTAACAAGATGTCAAGATACGATATCATCATATCGCTGAAGGTTGAAGTAAACTCTAAAAAGTCAGTGGTGCAATTTAGATAACCTACATACTCACTCGCTTGAGTCTCATTCCCATTAAAGAGTATAAAAATATCATCTAAATAGCGTGTGTAATACATTACATACTCAATATATGATGCAGGATTAAAAATAAATTGGTGCTCCCATTGGGCCATGACCAAGTTTGCCACACTGGCACCACAAGGTGAGCCCATGCCAACACCAATTGTTTGTAAATAATAGTTGTCACCAAACATAAAAAAATTTTTAGGTAGTATCAAATCCAAAAGTTCAGCTATTAGAGAAATGTCATAAGCACAGGTTTCTCTAGATTTCAACCTGTCACAGACCCACTCAACCGCTACATCCTGGGGGATACATGTATATAAATCTTTAACGTCCACAGTAAGGAAGTTAAGATGGTCTTGGTAGTTTAACGCATTCATTTTAGATAGGAATGTCCATGAATCTTTGCAGATTTGCACCTCCTGAATGATGTATTTCCATAATATATTGTCAACCACTTTCGCACAAGCGTAAGTGGGTGAACCACGCCCATCAATCAAGGGACGCATGGGGGGGTTGGTCAAATTTTTGTGAATTTTTGGTATACCGAAAAAGTAGGGAAATCTGGGGTAAGGAGTGGACATGTAGTTAAATAAATCCTGATTAATCCTACCCTCCAGATACATCTCATCAATGTTGTCCTTGATAGCTCTGTATGCTCTACTGATCTCGTTTTTAGAGCTTAATGTGTAAGCAGGAGTGTCAAGTAACATTGTCATTCGGTCAAAATAATCCTCCTTATCAAAAATCACTACTCCCCCACCCTTGTCCTATGTGCTATGTGCACATCTACATAGAGTGGATATTGAGAGTAGAAACACACTGGTTGAACTACCAGGTTTGTGTAGCTCAACCTCTCATTGCCAACCTAACAGCCACCTGAACATACTGTATTTAAGGTAGTGCACAGCACTGGTAATGAAACAGGTTGCATATCATCTTTAACTCCAGTGTAACATCTGTAGTAGGTGTGTAAGATGTAGGAGACAGCTGCCCATGTGTAATAGCCGCATCATAGGTGATGGCTCACACTATCTGATTATATCCTGATCATGCTGATAGTGGCATCAGAGCCTATTGATACATGACTCTGTTTGGGAAGTGGGTGTCTGTGTCCAACAGAGCTCATGGTTCTGGTGGATATGTGAGTATATACCCAGAGAAGGAAACAGACCTGTAGACACTTGCATCATCTGTAATCAACTAACAGGATGTGATGTGCTCCTCAGAGAAGGATTGCTGCTAAAGGTAGCTACAGTGTTTCTGTAATAGCCAGTGTTGTCATGTCCATAACACAAATATTAACATGCGAGCATCACTGTCTAAAACATCTTCATTGGCAATAAGTAAACTAAATACAGTACTTGGTACTTGTAGTACTGACTGCTCATACAGGCATGTCCACTAGTCAGCTACTGGTGTTTACTAATGTCAGTTTTGTGTATGTGGCCATCCTGGGGGAATGCAATCTCTATGCCATGTACACTGCCAAATCCACCTAACACCCCACCCCACACATTGTCTGGGATGCAGCTACAGGGGTAAGCTGGAAGACAGCCCAGTCTACAGCCATGACTGGACTGGACAGTCATGAGGTGTAGGTTAACACATGCAGCTCATCAAAACAACCAACACATACCCTTACCAGAACACAGTAAGGACGCCCACACACACTACCGGAAATCACACACATTCACAGATGCATCTAAGTATCTGGCCAAACAAGTGACCCCCCCTCCCAAGCAGGAAGAGACAGACACTGAAATACACAAACTGTATGACATAGTTTGCATAGTTGTGCCACACCTCTGAACACATGACTGGAAACATGCCCAACAGTACTCATTTGTGAATGCAAACTCTAGCACTATGTTACACACTGATCTATACGAGGGCATACGTACTGTCAGCTGCCTGTCTGCCATGATTAGCCACATACTCATGTACTCAGACCACCTTTTGAACTATACACATGGCTCTGGCATATTCCATGTTGTTGTGCAGGACCTGTGATGTAGTAGCTTGGACTGCATGGAAACACATGTAGGAACTGTCAGGTCTTATAGCCCATGCAGGTATATCGCACCACCTGGGTAGCATTCTGCCATTGGCCAGAATTATACTGCAGTACAGGGACAAAACAACTGTATTCCACAATTATCTAGTGTAGTGGTGCAAGTCAAAGGATATCCAGTATCTGTCTGCCTGGGATAACATGTTTGACAGACCATGATTCTTTGCCAGACAGGGCCTGCACCTGTCACCCCTGGGAATCTGGATACAGCCTAGAGCTCATGCTTCCCCTATAGTGCCTTCATCATGCACGGTTCAGGTAAGGGTCCACTGCTGTTACAGGGACAGCCAAGCAATAAACTGCGGGTCTCGCTACACAATGACACATGTCAGAAACACTATACAGACACATATATGTCAATCTTGAACATGGAGAACATATCTGTGCAGTGGCTGAGACATGTTTTGATGCTTCGGAGAGCACACCTGCATGACCATGTTATAACACATACCTCACCTTTTACCGATTATCCTTTATTGGAACACACGGGCTGCAGGTGTGTCCATATTCCTGAAGGATATGTACACCCCCTCACTAGTTGCACTTGCATAACTTCAGATGCATTATGCTGAGCAACTACCTTTGTGCCACAGTGGCATTGAAAATGCACCTTGAGGCAGATCACCCACCAGGCCGCGAACTTCCCAACTGTCATAATGTGCTGTAATGGAGAAGATTAGGTCTGAGACAGAACCATAATAATGGCTACTCTCAACTATTCCATTATGAACTGGGAAGACTCCTCATGTACCAGCACCTGCACTCAATGCATGTTGGATTCCATTGACCCCACTGACCTGGATCACAGTAGTCACACAAACAGGGCTAACAGTATGCTACACATAGTGAGTCTCCAATGCCAATGTTATGTTTCCTAATAGCAGAGTGGTGAGTGCCATGGCACCCATGCAGATGGACAATGCATGTGCAAATGCTGAATCCTACACAAATGAACCTTAAGCAGTCACATATGTGCAGTGATTGTGCCATTGAAACAGAACCAGGAGTCAACCCAACACAAACAAGTAGGCAAACTGATGGTACTATGCTTTAAACTGTACCACAGAAGGTAGTAACTGTTGCAAGAGTGAACACACATGAGTGTAGGTGATCCCTGGTCAGCCTCATTAAGATGTAGATACACCATATAAACCACACAAAGCTACTGTGAAACCAATCAGCCAAATATTATGAGGCGAAGCACAGAGCATTCTATAGCCGTATCATTAATCATAATGGCAACGACAAGACCTGCCATGCTGCACAGCACTATGGCAAGGGAAGTACTACACCTACAGAAATAGCACCTGTTCATCCAGATAGGGTCTTAGAGAACCCCCAACAGGTACACTTAGTAATATATCCATGTACACTACAGGACCCATGTACTAACGACTATGCAGGTACAAGCTGCACTCTCTAATGCCATACATACAGCGTTCATGGGACCTGTCAACATCCCAGGGTGTATCCTACACAAATGTAAGAACATTCAGCTATCCACATACACATAATGTTCAATCATAGCTCCATGTCAGACTGTGTACACACTGAATGGTACACAGCAGCTTTTATCATACCCCACAAAGGGGGAGACACCACTGATAATAGGACATAGTGCACAACTACCCTGCTGAGTCTGGTCTGTATGGCCATGAACTGTGGTCAATGTAATTGATGTACTTGGTACAGATGTAGATGACAGTAGGGTTGATTCACACTGCATATCATGACCTTGCTAGGTTGTAGGACACCATCACCCATGCTGTGTTCCAGCTACACTCAGTAAACTAGGTGTACATTCATATGTCACAGGAGTGGTTGGCAACTGGACTGCTGGCAGAACCCACACTACAGAAGGTGTCTGATGAATACACGCACATCAAACCAGTGCCAGGCACAGTAATACAAGGGTCATTCCTGGTACTCCCCCTCTTTTTTATCTATACCACATAGACTAACACAGAAGGCATCACCCTATTGATGTCTGCAAATGACTATGAACTAGGAGCAATAGTCGACTCATTGTGTGTCGCGTTCAACATACAGAAGGGCCTTAGTGTGTCAGATGTGTGGTGTGTGATGTATGGCCACAATCTGACAGCTAAGTATTGCATTGTCATCCCCTATGTTTCAAGTCCTGTACAGCATTAACTACCACCTTGGCAGCGGTCAACATAATGGCAACTGTGTTTATGGGATGCAGCTGGGCAGTACTTCCCTTTGATAGTTACGTCACCACAAAAGACAGGTAGTCATATGTGGCACCCCTAATCCTGACAGGGTGCCATTCAAGAATATAGAGATAACTGCTCAGCCATACTCAACACCCATGTGATGCATAATAGATCACATATTTCCTTTAAGGGTTATTGCCCATGTGTAGAAGGCCTACACTGCCCATCACAATCCCTAGCTGCACTATGTAGCATGCAGCCTACCCAGAATAAAGCCATGTCCAACGCAGAGGTGCTGGACATGCTACACTTAACACATCCTGATCCCAAATAAACACATACATCATGGACATCTACCTTTCTAGTACAAGGATCACAACATGCCTGACAGATCCCTGTCCCATACACTTAACATACTTTTGCCATACTATGCATCCCTGTCCAGCGAAGCTGCACATCGCCCCTCTATGTGACATGGTGTAATGACCGCATGCCAAATATATCAGTAACCATCTGTTTCAGTTCTGTGGCACTGCTAAAACTGGCCACTGAAACTTACATGTCTGTTGCCTACAGCTAGGTAACCTGTCTTCCTAGGCTCTTAAATGGCCCAGGGCATATAGCCTACTAGATCACTTTGACCATACATGCCATAGTTGATATCCAACCCTGCAAATACCATCAGGCTAGCTATTGCCCCATGTGTTACACATGTGCAACACAGGCAATACATGGCAGGATGCTACACAGCTGTACAGTGCCATGTAGATGTATATGGCAAAACACATACATGCTTGCAAGTCTGCAGAGTCACAGGTCATGTCCCTAATGGCTATGTATGACTATATATGTGGCATATACACAGTATTAACATCAATTGCATTAATGTGAACACATCCAGGCATGTGCTGATAGATAAAGACACCACTACAGGCAAACAGACATGCCCTCATCAAGACAACATCCACATGGTGTAGGAGCAATGTCATCACATGACACACACATATATGGCGATAATATCACATCACTGGTAGGTGTCAAATGTGGGTGACTTCTACATGTCAGTGGTGTTAGTGTCATGTAGATCTACAAAGACGTATTTGTAATCTTAATAAATTTGATACACATGTATGTTCAGCTGTACTGT
This sequence comes from Protopterus annectens, assembly GCF_019279795.1. Classification (NCBI taxonomy): domain Eukaryota; kingdom Metazoa; phylum Chordata; order Ceratodontiformes; family Protopteridae; genus Protopterus; species Protopterus annectens. The sequence goes on from NC_056736.1 coordinate 597,802,822, forward strand.
TGTACTTCTCTGTGACTTACTGTGACCTGTCTCCATCATTACATCTTCCAGGTATGCCACGTAGCAGACTGCCGCTGTACAGCTGCTTGGAGGATGAGGTCCTCATCCCATACCTCCGCAACAACTACACACTGGTCAGACTTGAAATGCATCACACGGTTTACCTATGTGAAATAACTGAAGACTGTATGAAACACCTACACTAAACCTTCCAAACTGTCATTGCCAGATGTGTGGACAACAGTGAATACAATGGTGGAGGTGTGTTTCACTGTAGGGACAGGTACTACATGTCAGCAGTACACATGTTGGGAATATGACTAGTACTATACAGAGAACATATGTGTGCACACACACTAAATGTGTTGGAGCTGGAGTATGCCCAGCCCACAGGATACACTCTTGTGGAGTATACCCTTGCTATGAATGTCACACAATGTCATGTGCTCTCAGACATGTCCAAGACATGTAGTGGGCTGACTGCAGCACTGCTCAGCTATCCTGCAAAACATGTCTCACATCCCATACATACCACCCTTTGTCTGCATAACCCTGTCCTCAGTGGAGCATATGACATCTATGGGTGTATGTCATATGGGATAACACTGACATGTGAAATAAGATGGCCATCACAACCATTGGACTGAACATGTGTACACATGGCCATGGAGGATGGCCAGAGACATGAAGCAAAACACACAGTAAAAGTGATGTACATGTGTGTACACCCTGTTGTACATTGGCTCAATACAATACAACTATGGCCTTTGTGTAATGGCAATATTGCAGATGTGAAACACTAAACATAATACAAGCCTGTGCACAGCTTGTGTATGCATAACATGAAACCACCACATAACATGTCTTGATCATTTGGAGTGTGTCACGACACAAAAGTATTCACCTCTACAGTATCCAAATACATACATGTGTTGCGCAACATACACATACATCCACATCAAGTGACAGATACAGTACATTCACCTTGCTGGTGTCAGACATCACTGTCATGCCTGCTCCTCATGTGTGTGAGGTACACAAATGGCATGTTGGACATAGTGTACTTGTAAGTTAGCCATGTGTGGGCATAGTTGCCAGGTATCAGTAATATGGTTGTAGATGTGCAGGGGTGTCATCCGTATACCCTTCTGTGACCTGTGTCACACATTCCACATTAGGGTTTATTGTATATACACCTCGGTGACATGGGTCACATTCCACATTAGATATGTATTGTATGTGAACATAGTCATGGCTATGAACTGTATCAGTAGCTCACACTGTATAGCAATTGTGAAGTCACATGATGCACTGCAATGGCTATGTACATCAGCTCAATGTGCAGAATGTCCCTGCATATTTGTAGGGTGGACAGACAGCATTGCATCAGCTGAAGGCCCATGTTAGTATAACACGTGCCTGTATTGAGATGCCATTACTGTACTATAGATCGGAAAGGACACCATTGTGTTACACATGTATGCATGTCATTCAACACGTCAGCAGAAGACATGTCATACTACATGTGATTGGCAAGGTCATACGCCACACAGCAGGTCAATGTACTGTAAACCTGTGCTGGTCTGTGGCAACATTGCAAAGTAGGGACAGCCATGTCAAATGTGTGTACAGCCACATGCACAATGTCTACACTCAACTCAGGGGTAGGCAGAATAATGTTGAACAGACATGCACTGCTTTGGGGAAGATATGCAAGCTAGGGCTCAGGCAAACATAGTATGCAGTCAACGTACCCTACTGCTCATGTCCTCACACATAGGGGTGGTGGACAACACAAAGCATCAGTGGCAGATGTACAAAGGTCAGCAATGGTCGGTTAACATGTGGTGTATGTTGCACACACCATGGCAGTGCAGTGCAATGGTGCAAAGTGCATGCATTGTGTTGCAGGTATGGGGCATAGGCTATTAACACAAATGGTGCAATACAGGTATGTATGCTAACCACCACTATAATTATGTAAGGTGCATGCCATCTGCTATACCACATGCATGCTGTTGTGTGCAACTCAGGGATGTATGATAACTACCACTATAATTGCCTAACCTGAAACTATAATTGTCTAAGCTGAACGCCATCTGCCATATCACCTGCATGTAGCATGTGTCTTTGTGTGTCTGTGTGTGTCTGTGTGTCACCGTGTGTCTCTGTGTGTCTGTCTGGGTGTCTTTGTCTGTGTGTGTCTCTGTCTGCGGGTGTCTCTGTGTCTGTGTGTGTGTGTCTGTCTGTGTATGTCTCTGTCTGTGTGTGTCTCTGTCTGTGTGGCTGTGTCTCTGTCTGTCTGTGTGTGTGCCTCTGTCTGTCTGTGTGTCTCTTTCTGTCTGTGTGTGTGTGTGTGTGTGTGTCTCTCTGTGTGTGTGTGTGTGTGTGTGTGTGTGTGTGTGTGTGTGTGTGTGTGTGTGTGTGTGTGTGTGTCTCTCTGTCTGTGTGTCTGGTATAACTTGTAATGTACAGTTCTTGCCTTATGCTCACAGGTGTTGATGTAGTTGCGTTGCCCTCCTGCAGTCCATCTGATGTTAGTGTCCCCACAGACTCTAGCAGTGATGATGATAGTATGATTGAGGAACAGGCATGGTTGTCAGGGGCTGAATCTGTGCCATTGGTTGCCATTCCACCTGTCTGCCCCTCATCCTCACACACAGTTCCCCTGCCTGCACATACCCCATCACCACCGGCCATAGAGGAAGGACAGTTGGCAGGTGGTAGCATGGAACAGGGAAGTGTGGTGACTATGGAAGGTGTGCCTGCACACCATGATCCCAATCAACAGACTGGTGATGTCCAACACAGGCATGTGCCCAGCATTGCTTGTAGGAGGACCACTGGCCAACATCCCCCTGCGAGACAAGCATATCAGCTGGAGTCACCAGAAGCATATTTCAGGCTGTAATGGAGGCACAGGCTTGTGCTGAATGGCATAACAGAGATGGTTTGAGGCTTCAGAGGGCTGCTGTCTGTTCATTAACTGACAACATCCAGGCACTTGCAAATGCTCACCATTATCTTGCAGATGTTTTGGATAGATGATTGGGTGACATAGTGGGAGTCCTTGACCGTGGCATGTCAATCCTCGAGTGTGGAATGTCTGTGCTGGAACATCTGGTGGGAGTGAGGCGTCAGGCACATGGATGTAGGCCAACTACATCACCTGTTGAAGGTCTACGTGAACATGCTACTGCACATGCCCGCTCCCATAGTGGCGGTAGCAGCAGCAGTACTGCTGGTGCTGTGCAGTCCACACCAGGACACAACAGGCCATGTGCACATGGTCCCGGATGGTGACACGATTCCAGTGAACATGTGTCATCAGATGGTACCCAATCTGGACCTCTGCCTGGTAGTGCCCATGCAACCCCTGGCAGGCGCAGGACATGTGGCCATGGCCAAACACCGTGAACCATAACACCTGCCTTGTACAGTCTGCAGCTGTCAATATTACCCCTGTGTAGGCCAGCCACATGCCAGACTTGTGTGCAAGCATACACACACACACTGGAAACAAATGTAGGGCACCTCAACACACACACACGCATAACATCCACACATACGCCCAATGATATAACAGGCCCTAACACACGCATGATGTCATCCAATGGCACAGCCTAGGCCTCTGGCAAACATTATCACCCTGTGCATATGATGATGTCTATACCACATCTCTGTCATCCGCACCATTGGTGCAGGGACATGTTCATATGGTCTGATGCACAGGGTGAACATGCTAGGTAGACAATTTAGATTAATATTGTTGAGTGCTGTTGGCAGGCAGCAGACATACCATGTATTGCAGTTTTAGAATGCATTTTGTACATTTGATAGCATGTATCATGTGTAACAACACTAACAGCATGTTGATTTTGATGTTCTGCCTTCCTCTTTCAGGTGTAGTTGCATGTGCCGAGGGATGTTGGTGTTTGCGGGAGTCCCATATGTTCATGTTGACTACCCAGAGGTCAGTATGTCAATACCTGCATGCACTTTGTAGCTTTCACATCACAGTTATATTCTCCCATATTTCAATTATGTTTACTGTTCTAATGATCCAAGAGTATGATAGCTGTACACAGCTACTGTGTTTAGAGCCATCACATCCGTAGTGGGTGACATCACAAGTATAGTTACCTGGAGTGCGGAGTGGGTAAAAGAGTGGTATGCTGGATGACAAGGGTAAAGGCCAGTGGAAATAGTAGCTTCTCATTGGGAAGCAGTAATACCCACTGCCATGACAGCATGCAAACACAGACACACCCACACACTCAGGGATTCCAGACACAGTAACACACACTTTGACACACACACAGTTGCCAGTGTTCAGATGAGAACCCCTGCCTATGTTCATATCACCATTATAGTACCATGCAATTACAAGATGCGGCACAGAGATTACACATGTACAGGTAGTTGGAATGGTCTAAGATGGAGGACATCAACAGGGATACTACAGTGCAGTGAGTGTATGTGGGGAGGGGCATCCATCAGTAGGCTATGTAACAACAGGTCACACCCCAGGGTGTACATGTTATCAGGTGGTTAGTATGTCCGTCTACGACTGATGACATCAACAGGGATGATAGACTGCTTTGAGTGGATGGGGGGGAGGGGGCATTAACATTTCACTATGGTAAAATACAGCCTCACTCCAGGAACCAGACAGCCATACACACACACACACACACACACACACACACACACACACACACACACACACACACACACACACACACACACACCAGCATTCACAAAGATATACACCTATGTCACACACATACAGACACTTTACATGTGTGAGGTTTAACCACCTACCTATGCCTTTCTTTCTACATTTCACTCTGTACTGGTGTCAACAACAGTGTTCAGGAGAGTGATAACATGTGAGATGTATTCCAAACCATACGTGACATATATAGACATTCACCCACACGTGCCAGTACTGTGAATCAAACACCTGCCTATCTCATGATAGGTACTGCAGCAGTACAGCACTATCACATCCGGTACAATACTTAATGACTCTTTCCTTTGACAACTGTGCTGATATATGCACAATATATGCACAGGGGAGGTATTACTGTTACAGGTGTCTTGGGGTTTGCCTTTGGTGTCACCCTTACAGCATTCCACATTGTCTGTCTTCCACTTTGATTAACAAAACCTGACCTTAGCAAGTACACAGATTATTTTAGGACTGGTTGCAATACACCAGTGAGCTATCCTCAGTACTCATTCATCTGTAAAGAAGCCCCACCACTTAGTTGTCATGTCCAAACATCTGTCCATACCTCATGTACAGCTTACTGTACTTAGAGCATATCACCATATACAGTTGGCAATGTTGAGGCTGTATTGCAACAGCATGATGTACTAAGACAACAGTCACCTTCAGATATCAGACACTGCACACACATGGAATCTACACAAACAGCAATACATGTACACATATGCGGTCTACATCAGTACATGCACTAGCAGGTCAAGAGGATACATTCCACACCTTCCCCACGCAATGTGTGAAGCATAGCCAAGCATTACACCATAATGGATGTTGTATTCATGTACTGGTAGGACACCACCACTTTCACTGAGTACCAAGTGTACATATATTACAACAGCACATATCAGTGTGACACACAAAGCATTATTCCATGTCACGCTCCTACAAACTGTTACTTGACAGTGTCATGGTGAAGCCAGGGCACTGTAATGGTCAACATTGAGCACATCATATTTGCCACAAACACCTCATGTGTACTGGAAGAGTGCCAGCAATGTGCTCTGTTAGAGCTAGGCACTACACTCATTCAAGCATGTGCAAGGTCTGTGGCTTGTAAACATCTCACCCCAGCATGTACTGGCTACTGTGGTACTAAGGCTAATGTCCAGACAGCACACAGCATGCATGACTTGCAATTGTTGACATGGAGTATATGTATGAGCTGTGGCCACATATGGCTGTACATGTCATGAACATATCTCCTGTGACTACTCAGGAACATGCAGTGCAGATCTGGATTTCCCTGAGTCTGTCAATACAGGCCATGTGTACGTCCCATGGTCCTGTTATTTGGGTATGTTTGTAGGCATTGCATTAGGTGGACATGTCTAAAGATATACATGCCACATGGGGTGTTGTATGATATGATAGGTGTCATGGGTGACCAGTAGAGAGGGGATATTACTTCTGTCAACATAGATATTGAACCTTATGTACTGTTAGCATGCTATCTGCCATGTGCATGTGTGTAATGACTGTAGCCACCTGTATGTAGAAAGGTAAATGAAAGCTATGGTAATGTAATATATGTTGTATGAGTGTGGGATGTACATATCCAGGACAGGTACATTTAGGTCATATCCAACCATGAGGGTGTTGTTTACTGGTGTACAGCAATAGTCAACCGTGTTAATGCTGATGTATTAGATGTAAATTCTTCTGAATTTAGAACTAGTTTTTTACGCACATTTAGTGTAGATCACTTATTTATTAGGAATGTTTTGTATAAAAATTGGGCATTGATATTGGAGGATAAATATTTGTGTAACCGTTTTGGTACAAAACCTAAAATTACATATAGGAGAGGTATTAATTTGAAAACATTATTAGAAGCTAGTAGTTCAAACATTAATAAAAGATGGTTGGGGATAGTTAAATGTGGGGCTTGTCGCCAGTGCAGGTTTGTCAATGTGGGAAATACAGTTTCTATTAACAATAGAATTTATAATATTATGGGTAGTTTTAATTGTGAGACTAAATCAGTTGTTTATGTCGCTAATTGTTTAAAATGTTCAGCCTTTTACATTGGCAAGACCGAGCGTAAGCTAAAGCAACGCATTTATGAGCATATTTATGCCATTTCTAAGAATGATTCTACAAACGCTCTAGCATGTCATATTTTAGAGAATCCAGATCATAATTTTAAGTTTACAGTCTTAAAACATGTTAACGATGATTTTAGAGCAGAACTATGGCAAATCCTTTTGGAAAAAGAAGAACTTTTTTGGCAGATAAGAACTGCTGCACATTTTTTCCCTGGACTTAATGAGCATATATCTATTCTTTGTGTTTTAAAACATTTGGCATTGAAAAGGTAATATTTATTTATTCCTTTTCAAAGCTCGGATTTTTTATATATATCTTTTAAGTTTGAAATAAGAGAAGTTGGTCACAAAGTATGTATTTAGTGTGCTACGCTTAAGTTAAATATTTATGTATGCTTAAGTAAGGGCTGGTTTTCAGTTTTTAATTCTTAGTGTATAGTGTTTTAGTGTTGATTTTTATTTAAAAGTGTTGTGGTATTTTAAATTTGTATACATGATTAAGTGGATCACATGATGCTTGTAAAAGTTTATATAAAGAGCTGTTTTTAAAGATGTTTTTTGTCTGAAGAAGGAAAGATACTAATCTTTCCGAAAGCGCTAATTAAATGGTCTTTGAGTTATTGCGGTTTCATTTTTGCTCCCAATGGTAAAGAATACACAATCAAACATGACTACAGTTGGGTATGTTATTTTCCTGTGCCACTGTCGAGCAGTGACACAGAAGTGGTCGCTGGGGTGTAAGTCCATACCCATCATTCCCCCACACTAACTCCACAATCCCCGGGGTAGATTACATTAGCCATCATTCCCCACCCCAAACTCCACATACACAAGAACCATCCCTTCTCTGGTGAACTGCTTATGATTTAAATGTTATAACACAAGAGATGCCTCTGTTTTGTGTACACGTCAGTTCCTTTGGAACCCTCCTGTGTCACAAAGGGCGTTCAGACGTGTGTGTATATATATATATATATACATATATATATATATATATATATATATATATATATATATATATGTAGGCATGACAGTTGTACAGATGTAGACTTGTCTTTGTTGTTTCACAGAGTACAGTATGTTCAAGGGTACTGTACATATGTACACAAAGGGACTGTCCCATTTGTTTTCAGTACTGTGGAATACCTGTAGTAGGATGTGCATTATAGACTCCATGCAACATGGGTACAACCTAGATGGTTTAGTGGTACATCCAGTGGCCTCAGTGTACATGATCCAGGGTTCAAGACCTGCAATCCTTGTTGATACTGTCAATTAGGACTGCATAAGACACTTTTAAGCAGGTGTAATTGTGTTTTCGTGACAGTAAGCAGCGGGTAACCTTACCTACAACCTTTAGAACTTTTCATTCAAAGAAACATTTTAACCCTGATCGGTTTCAAGCTGAACTTTTCCAATGTCATTGGGCCCCTCTAAAACATCTCCCACTCAACAAAGCAGTGGAACACTTCAACTCAACATTCTTAGCAATTCTTAATCAACACGCCCCAAGTCGAACCATTAGAACTAAAACTAAAACTGCTCCCTGGCTAACCACAAATACTAAGCATAAAATCACCCTCAGAAATAAATCTTGGCATAAATGGCGCTCCACCAAAAGTCAAATAGACCACCAAAGGTTTAGAGAGCTTAGAAACAGTACAAAAAAAGCCATTCTTACAGACAAAAAGAACTATTACTTTCAACTTCAAAAAACTACCAAAAACGAACCCAAAAAATTCTGGTCCAGCATAAATAGTCTGCTGACCCCTGGCCAAATAATTACACCCAACCCTCAGGATTCTGACCCTGATAATCCTACACAAACAGCTAATAATTTTAATTCCTTCTTCACCAATTCTATACAAATTCTAGCTAACCAACTATCTCCTGATACTTCTCAACTACCTCCAAATACCTTAATAAATACCATTTCTCCCCTTCAACTACAACCTGTATCTACCTCCTATATACAATCTCTTATCCAAAAACTTAAACCTACCACCCCTTCCGCTGATAAGCTTCCTGCTGAATTCCTGCAACTAGCAGCAAAAGCCATTGCTTACCCTGTTTCTATCTTAATAAACAGATCAATAAAAGAAAGTAATTTCCCAGCAATCTGGAAAATTTCACATATCATTCCCCTCCATAAAGGAGGTAAATCTTACGACTTCTCCAACTATCGTCCCATAGCACTTTTATCCCCCTTAGCTAAAATCATGGAAAAATGCATACATAAACAACTACTCAACCATCTCCTCAATAATAGCCTTCTGGCAGACACTCAGCATGGTTTCAGACCTGCTCACAGTACTACCACAGCTCTTCTCTCCTTCACCAACACTATAAACTTAAACCGTAATAACAATAATCTTACATCTTCTCTTTTCATAGACCTATCAAAAGCCTTTGATATGGTAAATCATACTCTTCTTCTGCACACATTAAAATCTCTTGCCCTGGAGCCCTCTTCCCTAACCTGGTTTTCTTCCTATCTTGAAAATCGTCAGCAAGCCGTACTCTGGAAAAATTCTCTCTCTGCTCTCCTCCCTATCTCTTTAGGAGTACCTCAAGGGTCTATCCTAGGCCCACTCTTATTTTCCATCTTTATTAATGACCTTCAATCCTCTATACCTAACACTACCTGCATACAATATGCAGATGATTCCACTATAATTTGTACTGCCTCTTCTCAAACAGAACTCCAGTTTCAAACACAATCAGCCTTCTCAACTGTTGAACAGTGGTTCTCCAATCGCTGTCTACTCCTTAACCCCAAAAAAACTAAATTATTACTCTTTTCACCTACTCGCAAATCTACTTTGATAAACTTCTGTATTTCTGCAACTGATAACACCATAATTTCTCCTGACTCCTCAACTAAACTTCTTGGTGTTACTATTGATAATAATCTTAACTTTGATTCTCACATCAACAACACAATAAAAGCCCTTAATAAAAAGATTGGATCCCTATACAGAATAAAGTCCTTCCTCACACCTGAAACTAGGATAACCCTAGCCCAAACACATCTTATCTCTACCCTTTTGTATGCATCTCCTATTTACACTAATCTATCTAAAAGTAACCTTAAGAAACTCACTACATCTTACCACAATATTGCCCGCTTTGCCACCACATCACATTTCAGAACTCACCATTGTCTAAACCTACAACAACTACATTGGCTGGAACTCCCTAATAAGCTCATTTTTCAACAACTCTTAATTGCACACAAAATTCTATACCAACCTTCTAAAACACCAGCTCTTTCCACACTCTTGACTCCCTATATCAACCTGAAACAACTACGTTCCTCTGACAAATTACTTGTTAATATTACCAAAACTATGAACTCTGCAGGTAACTGCCTTTTTTCTAACTCAGTAGGTAAAATATGGAATAATCTTCCATCCGATCTGTCCTCTTTGCATACTCTTCCACTATTTAAAAAACAACTTTTAATACATCTTAACAAATTCTGGCTTTGCTCTTGTACCAACCCAGACTAGCCTGTTGCATCCTTAACTCTATCATAAACTATTCTTATCTACTTGGACTCTATCTTCTACTTCAACTGAGATATGACCCCTATTTATTGTAAATATTACATAACTCTTTTTAAAAAATCAAAACAAAAAAAAAAAAAAAGTTTGTGTATTATCTACCATGGTTTTAAACTACCTTTTATATACTTTATGATCTGATACTTTATTATATTGTTTTGTTAGGATTGTTTTGATAAGTCAAAATCTATAATATTTTTATGTTCTTTTTTACCTTTTACCTTTGTATAATTACACTTGTACTATCTCTTCTTATGTATTTCCAATATTATTATTAACCTTAGGAGCTTTTCTCCCCGGGCCTCCACTGAAAATGGACATTAATCCAGCTGGACTAGCCCGGTCAACAAATGTAAAATAAATAAATAAATAAAATAAATGTACAACCCACGGTACACTTGGAATACCCTTCTTTGGCAATCCTGCTGATTTCACCCAACTACGTATACACCTCTGGGACTACTGTAACCCAGTATTCTCCATAGCATGTGCTGTAACTGTGTGTTGCTGTAGTGTGATAAACTAGTTAGGCAGGGGTTCTATTCCAAGAGAGACCAACTGTGTGTGTGTGTCTCTGTCTGCCTGAGACAGGAACAATGCTTTTTAGAGTATGCAAACTCTTTACGATTCACATGACCACCTTTGGCAAACCTGATGATGTCACTCACCTAGGTATACACCTCTAGAACTGCTGTAACCCTGTATTCTCTGTAGTGCATGCTGTAACTGTGTGTTGCTGTAGTGTGATATACTAGTTAGGTAGGGGTTCTATTCCAAGAGATACCAACTGTGGGTGTGTCTCTGTCTGACTGAGACAGGAACTATGCTTTTTAGAGTATGCACACTCTTTACAATTCACATGACCACCTTTTGCAAACTTGCTGATGTCACCCACCCAGACATACACCTCTGGGACTGCTGTAACCCAGTAATCTCTGTAGCATGTGCTGTAACTGTGTAATGTTGTAGTGTGATACACTAGTTAGGTAGGAGTTCTATTCCAGGACATGGCAACATGGCAGGTGTGTGTGTGTGTGTGTGTGTGTGTGTGTGTGTGTGTGTGTGTGTGTGTGTGTGTGTGTGTGTGTGTGTGTGTGTGTGCGTGTGTGCGTGTGTGTGTGCGTGTGTGCGTGTGCGTAATGCGTGTGCGTGTAATGTGTGTGTGTGTGTGCGTGTCTGTGTGTGTGTGTGTGTGTGTGTGTGTGTGTGTGTGTGTGTGTGTGTGTGTGTGTGTGTGTGTGTGTGTGTTTGACTGTCAGAGCCTGTGTGGAGGTGGCTGTGAGTGTCTAACCACTGGACATGTTGGGGAGTGGATATTGTAGTTTTCCTATATGATGTCCATCTTATATGTCGCAACATCCACCTCACAAGGAGTACAGATGTCAGTCAGCCAAGGGACTGCATTGGCAAGCCATACCCCTACATCTGGCAAAAGGCCTGATGAACAAAGTATGCAACCCTACTATTACCTGGAATACGTCCTGAACCCATGTGTCATACACAAACACACTTGCCTAGAATATCCCGCTATGTTGCTAGTACCCTTGCACATTGATGACAGATAGTAGGCATGGTGTGATTGCAGTGGACTGCAGAGGGCATGGCACCCTGTACAGCAGTACAATAGGCACATAATTGCAGACAATGTGCCTTTACTATGTTCCCCACTGGATGCCTGCAACATATGTAGTGCCATCAAATGTGATTCACAGAGGCCATACAATGCCTTACACATGTGCCCTGTATGGACTGATGCCACTGACACCAGGGAATACCTGTATCATGCTATCAATGCAGGTGCAGGGTCAACCTGCTGACTATAAGCAGGTTCTGCCACACCAGGCCAGTATTGGCATATCGGAGGATAACGGTCTGTGTACACAACATGTACCAGCCAAACCTGCTACACCTGCATATGTCACTGCATATTATTGTGGGACATGCACATCCCAGGCAATGTCCATGTCAAGGACTATCAAACACAGACATGGCATGCATTTCAATGCTATGGCCATGCACAGTGGTAACCAGGATGTCAGGACAGTTCATACAATACCCATCTGTGTGGGACATTGCAGACACTACACCCCTGTACCACACTGCAGACCATTGTCGGGTGGAGTGATGCCAAGGATTACCCCTCACCCAGCCTTGTACAGCCGTCTTGCACAGCCAACCCCTACACACCCATGAAGTAATGCACACATGCATGTCAGTACTGGCACCTTGTGTCTGCGTGTGGGGTATGATGCTCCCAACCACAGTCACTCCCAGTATAACTCCCATTGGCATACCAACAGATGTCAAACACAGTCACATGCCCTAGCCCATAGAACCTCCGGATATCCCCTGTGGTACATGTAGTACCTGTGCATTACTGCAGTGTGGCAAACTAAGTGGTTTGGGAGTGTATTTGTGGGCCTGGTAAAGAGTGTCAATGTGAGTCCATTAGAGAGTGTGGTTGTGTTGACAATGACATCTGTTCATGTGGACAGCCATGTGTGTTACACTTAATGTATGTCTACTATATCTTTGTTGCAGATGTCGCACACCAACACACATATATGTTCTTACAGCTCACCAACATGTCAGCTTTGTGGAACATGGAGTAACTGCATGCACTTGTAATAGTAATGATTAGTCAGTCAGGGATTTGAACCCCTGTACTGGTAGGTGTGTGACAGACTATGCTTAGGTTTTAGTCTCCAAGCCCTTCTCTGATGTACTTTGCCTCTGTCTATCCCTCCCACACACTCTCTGGTGGATGTGGAGGTGTACACCTGCTCAGCAGCAGCTTGTGTTTTGTAAGTGATGGTCATGTTCGGGTGATGGCCTCTGCACCTATTGCAGTCCTCCCCTAGCTGATTGCATGTGGAACAGCTGCGATGATGTTCCCAAAGCCATTTGCATGAAAAACGCAGTACAATATCTAGGAATATCATGTAGGTGTTTGACCATGACAGTCGCTGTGAGTGGGACCTGGATCTGGTGTTTGGTAAATGGCATCACAGATGATATCTGGATATTCCACAAACAACATACGCAGTGGGAAATAGCCTAAAGACAGGAGGGCGATGTGCCAGACATGACTACAGCATGTAAGTATAGCTATGCTTCATTGAGACAACTGCCTGTTTAACAAGATGTGTGTGGTAATGGCTATTCTGCATGTTTTAAAACTGACAAGACAGTGCTCTGTTTGTGAGGGACCTCTATCTATAGGGTCAGTGTGTGGAACCATTTGTTTCCTGTGTTGCTCACTGAACACACATCTGTGACCAGCAGGAGCATAGTGTGAGGATTGCAGCCAGTACATAGTGATAGTGATGAGGTACTGCCATTACATCTCTGACTGGACATATGATAGACACTGTCTGGGATTCTCAGTGACATGCCAATAATGGGCCACTGTTCATAGCTGCAGTCACAAGTATTCTAAAAGTTGTACAGATGTCATGCAGTATATATGCATGTGTTGTGCTCTCTCTGCAAAGTTATACTGTCTGTTGTGTTGGGTTGATGGTCATATCTATGCATGCTGTTGTAAGTAATCCTGAATGCTGTTGAGTATTACTAAGTGATATCTCTGTTTAAACTGCAACACCATAGGCTGTATGGGTTTGGAGGTCCCAGCAGAACCTCCTGTCCCACTTCAGCTGGCCATGGCACTGGGCACCAGCACATCTGAGGCCCAGCCTTGGACCTCCACCTCTGTTGGCTTTGCACCACCTTCTGGTGGTACCACCACCGAGGATGGGGCTTGACCTCCTGGGAGCAGGTACAGACAGTGACATGTCTGCTGTCATACAGTCCTGGACGTGGTGCGTAGGGGGCTCAATAAGGGGTTTCAAGGCCAGATACGCCAGCTCAAGGGCAGAGTGTCACATTTACAGGGTGAGGCTGCCCCTCCTAGACAGCTCCCAGCACTGCCACCTTTGCAGCTGTTTTGGTGTAGTGGTGGCTGCCCATGGCTGGGGACCTCCGTACCACTGTTTCCATCTGGGGGCTCATGGGCTTGTGAATGCCAAACACCCCTCCCCATCTGAGGTGTATCCCCCCATATGTGTCATATACTGACCCTGTATGCTGTCTTTCCTGTCATCCTACCCTACCTATCCTCCACGAGCATACCAACTCTCCTTCCCCCCACATCCCACTCTCACCCTACGGAAACAAATGGCCAGTCAGTTCCTAGAACAACATTTGCCCCATACATAGCTGTCCATTTCGCACACATGTCCACTGGACACATGTAACCCTATTAATATGCATCACAACATACTCCAGTTGTCCTCACCCTTGTCATACAGGCGCACAATCCTAGTATGCACATGACTCCTAAATGTTCCAGGTACACGTGATGTGGATGACCCCATTGTACACACAACACTACCAGTCCCTCTATGGTTACCCCATGTACCTTTATCATGATGATGCTGTTGCACACAGCACCTTGCAAGAGTACTGTTTTCACATAATGATTGGAAAGGAACTGTTGTGTTAATGTAAATAACATGTACAAAGTGATGTATATGACCAATGTACAAATATTTGTGTGTGTGACTGACACATGTCTGTCTGAGGGAGTCTTGATATTACATAGGATGACACCACTACATAATACAGGCATTGCTGGTGTTTTCCTTTTCATTCTATTGTAATGCTTTGTTGTCACATGGAATGTTCCTGATATATCTATATATATGTATGTATCTATATGCTGGACATAAACACTCACACATACATCTACATGATGGAAAACATTTCCTATACTGTTGAATGACTGCACTGGATGATATGTTTGTGATAAGGTCTGATGTCTGTATATCTGCCATGGCTTAGTGGTAAATCACAATAGCTGTGTGTGCAGGGTCCTGGTTTCAAGCCTTGCAGAGGCCGTTTATTTTGTTGCTGGACAGAAAAAAGGCCATTGGATATGGTGTGGTTAAGGCACATTAAAGCAGTTGTGAGTGGGTGTGCATGGATTTGCACAGTGCTTAGCAATGCTAACCTCTGGTTACAGTTTGTTACACTCAGTTAGCCTCTACATTGCTTTACCAGTGTAATATTCGAATACTGGCGGCCAAACAGGCTTACACCCTCTTGCTCCCGCACTTGCAAATGCACTGCATTCGGTGTTTGCATCTGACACTCACGTCCCTGCATGGGAGTAAGGACTACGATATTGCCTTGTGATGCCTATTACATCGGATTACATGCCTACACTATCGGGAATGGCTGCCCATTAGGCAACAGCATGCCATGTGACTGTATGGAATCTGTAGCCTATCCAGAGTTTGATTCATATTATTGGTGTGTTCCTCTTACAATCTGCACTGTCTGGCTAACACATGGGAACTGACCCTCTTCAATACAAACAAGTAATTGGGTTTTGGAACCCACATCCTTCAGCAGAGTCATGCTACTGCATACCTAATAGTCTATCATCTTTCTAAGGCTGTCAGTGGAATATGTACTTTCTGTCCCTATCAGACCTCTCATACGATTGGGGAAATATACAAACTGAATCAAGGACATGGCATAACAACATCAGGGACACATTTAAATTATTGGTGTTATTAACCTGACACATTGACAGACTCAGAGCATATGAATTCATACACATTTTCTGAGGTAAATGATGTTTATAACTCTTAATTGTTGTCATTATTCATTATGTGTAATTCACCACCTTTCCTCCAAATGTCACTAGTTTTAGGAGGGATTAAGTAGGGCAGAGTTAAAAACCAAGTCGAAATCTGGGATGTCCCTGGAAATCAGGGACAGTTTAGATGTATGGTCCCCGTTTGTTCCTCCAATGGTTTATGTCCTGTCCAGTGGATGTGCTCTTAGGGGTTGAGAGGTATGGGTGTCAGCTATGCCCATTTCAGAATATTACTTACATCCCCGGGGTGGTCCTAGTATAACTTTGCCAGCCAACGAAATAGAATAAAAACGTTGTAGGACACTGCTAAACTGTATCACTTTTATTGCATAAAAACATGAGATAAAACTCAAGATGAGCACTTTCGGGATATTCCCTTCATCAGATACTATTCTCATAAAACAAACACTTTTTAAAATAATGAATAGCCAATAACAGTCAATGAAAGACCCACCTATTTTGGAGGGTGGGTTTCACAGGAATCACATCATTAAGCCCTGGTTTCCTACTGGCCAGCAGCTCAATTATCCACCTGGATTCAGTTAGCTCTGTTAAGTGCTTCAGATTACCTCCTCTATTATTCACCTTAACATTTACAATGGCCCTAAAAGTAAAACTATGGGTAGGATTGTCCATCACATGTCTACTTAAGGCATTATTTATATCGTTATTCCTTATACAGAACAAATGTTGCAAAATCCTTTGCTTAAACATTTGATTGGTCTTACCCACATAAAAACTGGGGCATTGGACACATTCTGCCAGATAAACAATATCTGTGGTACGACATGTTGCTCTGCCTGGAAAAATAAACTTCCTATGTGTAACTGGGTGTTCAAAATCAGATGATCTCTTTATATATGAACAGGCTTTACAACCTCCACAAGGGGCTGTTCCTGTTGATGTAACTATTATTTTATTTTCATTTATTTTCTCTCTACAAAGTAGGTCCTTGAGGTTTTTATTCCTCTTGTACCTAAATCTAGGATGTGTACCTACTACTCTACTTATACGTTCATCACCCATTAAAATGTTCCAATTTTTACGAACAATCTCACAGACATCACCAACATTCCCACTGTAAGTAAGCATTAATTCAGGACCATATTGCTTCTTCGAATCACCTGTATGGGTGGCAGTGTTCGGTGTATCTCGTTCTATCCAAGGTTTATACTTGGTACTACGGAAGCTTCTACTATGATCTATAACCCTATCCACCACCTTACCCTGATAACCCCTCTGTAATAAACATCCCTTTAACTTGGACAATTCTGACTCATAAACTTCCTCATCCAGGCACAATCTTGAAACCCTGCTGGCTTGCCCTTGTATTATGTTGGTGTACGTGTAACGTGGGTGCATACTATCATAAGCTAATAACGTGTTTCTCCAACAATCTTTTCTGAAAAGTCTTGATGCAAAACCCCCATCATTCTGTTCTATATGGACATCTAAAAAATCTATGGAATGGAAGGAAGATTCCACTTGAAATTTGAAAAAGGTGGTTGTCGTATGCAGAAATTCTACAAACTGATGTAATAGATCCACATGCCCTTCCCACAGGATGAAGACGTCATCCACAAAACGTACATACATCTTGATGTACACCTTCCATGTCTCATTACCCAGTACATGTATCTGTTCCCATTGCGATAAAATGAGATTAGCATACGTATTGGCACAGGGGGTGCCCATAGCTACCCCCTGTGCCTGCTTATAAACAGAGTCAGCTCCTAAGAAAATATTATTTTCAAGGACCAACATTAACAACTCCTTAACTAGATTAATCTTATCTTCTGTTGCCTTTAACTCCCTTAAAAATGTACTTATCATATTGACACCATAGTTGTTATTTATCACAGTGAATAAGTTGTTAACATCCATAGTAACCATTAATAATTTAGTTGTACATTTCACTTTGCCCAGTTTCATCAGAAAATCACCTGTATCTTTTAATACATTATCCAGCCCATCTACAAAGGTTCTCAGGTAATGTTCAAGCCATAAGGATATGTTCTAGCCATAAGGATATGTTCTATTGAGCGACTGGGGCAACTATATGGAACTTTTGCAGCTAGCGACGAACGTTTGAAGAAACAAAAGTTAGGCAAATTACAAAGAGACTTTGAAGATTTTACACAGGGTAACATCTTCGTTTGGCCAAGACTGAATGCCACTCAGTCTCATGGAGTCCAGGTTCCAAACAATACACGTAGATGGGAACGCTCACATATGCAAGTTAGCGAGAGACGGAAACCTAGTGAGGCGGAGCCGATTCAGCTTGAGAAGGATGCACAAGTTAGTGTGAGCCGTACAATCAGCGAGGTAGATTGTTTCTAGCGAGAGAAGCCTTTAACACGACCATCTGAAGCTCAATGTTCAGCTGCCTCGTTCTCCACTGTTAATAGGACTTTCTCTGGACCTCTGTCGAGTCAGGCCATTAGGGACATGCTACCAACAGAGTCCATCGATGGGTTTAGTCTTGGAGCTAATCCCACACTGACCACAGGGGCTGTTACCAGTACTGAGATTTCTTCAGAAGTTATCTCAGAGGTCTTGGAACATGGCGACACCAACACAGGGGCATGTCCCAAAGAACAACGAGGTAAGCAACGTTTTTTGGAAATGCTGCCTGCCCCTGTGAAGAAGAAAGGTGCATGGAAGAGGTCATCGAGCGAAGATCGGATTGTGGACAAGAGGAGGAAGGTGCTGGACTGACTAATAGTTTTATGGACTCTGGTATTGTGTATAATTTGTCTACGTATGTTTTAAGTCAAGATGAGCTGGTGGTTTTAAACAAGGGATTAACTTTTGTTCCTAGCAATAGCAGTATATACAATGAGGTAGTGATGGATATAATGTTATTTACCCGCAATGTGGCTTTGCAAGTTATGTTTGGAGGAAATGGACAGCATGATAAAGTACTAAGGAAACCAAGCAGTTATGTTCCACCTCTGACCCCAGCCTTAGGTTTATTTATTAATAGTTGTGAGCAAGATTTGATTAGGTATTTTATGCAGGACAATAAAAGTAAGTATTATAATTTAACACCATCACAAAGGGTAGCCCTACAAGGTTTAATGAACAATAGAGAAATAACAATAAAATCAGCTGATAAAGGAGGGGCTATAGTTGTGCTAGATACATCATGGTACATTGAAAAGTTAAGGAAAGTATTGTCTGATGAGAGCACATATGTCAGCATTAATCCTTTGGGTGTAAAGCATGCTACAGATAAGGTACATCAAGTTCTGCATAGGTTACTAACAGAGTTAAAGATCAATGAGATAACTTTTGAATTTCTGTGGGTGGAAAAACCTGTAACGCCTATTTTCAAGGCACTTCCTAAAATTCACAAGTCTTTGATTAACCCACCCCTTAGACCCATAGTTTCAGGGAGGGGATGGGTTACTGAGAACATATCCT